>NC_043702.1:152569636-152574147 GCF_006229205.1 Suricata suricatta | reverse complement strand
ATTTTTCACCTAAAGTCTTTCCAGAGTAAAGTCTAATGTATGTTTCCAATATTATGTTTAATTAACAACAGAGGTGCTAGTAATATAAAGGTGTTTATTCTGGTCAAACTGGACTGTGTAGTGTTGCCAAGTGAAGCATATTATGCAATCCCCATGTAGTGCATTTTCTCTAGCCATGTCCCTGTTCTGGAATGTCCTGTACTTTTCACCTACACAAATCTTATCTACCTTTCAAAGTCTAGTTCAACTCCTTATGTCCTCTGTAATCACTGTAATTCACAATAATGTCTTCCTCTTTGAAATTAGAGTGCTTAATTCATTAGTAACAAAGCCATATTATATGTTGCCATTAAATTTTTTATGTTTAAATTGCAGTTTTATTAATTAGAATGTAGGCACTTTGAAATCAGGAAAAATATTTCATCTCTATATTGCACTTTTAAGGTCACACTAATGCAATTGTCCATGCATAATACAGAGTTCTTGCTTAATCAAGTTAGTACCATAGACCTTTTCTTAATAAGTCTTTTGAAATTTTACTCAGAGCTTTTGGAAACGTCAAGATATTTAGAAGGAGACAGTGTGGGGTATATGAAGTTTTCCTCTGAGCTGTTCTCCTATTATTTTACATATTTTCTCTTATTTCTCCAACTATATATGAGCTCAAAGAATATAGAATTCCTCTGCTCTTTCCTTCTTTTATGCCTCTACATTCTACAATGTATTCTACACATAGAAATACATAAAACAAATTTGTTTATTGAACACAAGAATTAGACTCGGAGTTTCTAAGCATTTATGACACAAGAAATAAGGGACTGTAATGGTGAAAACAAAAATATAAAAATAAATGTTATTGGTTTTCTAAAAATAAACGCCTCATGTGAGATATGAGATCAACTTACACAACATCGTTCAGCTCTAGTCTGGTATCTGGAGACGGGTTAATCAGGATGTAGGAGAGGGTACTTTGATGATCATTCATTTCATCTAGAAGATAAATAAATGCCAAGTTTGTTACACTACTTACAGAAAATTACAGGAATTAGTGTAGAACATCTAATTTTCAAACCATATAGCTGTCAACGAGAGCTTGCTATAGCTCTGCCCACAGCATAGCTGTGTACATAACTTGGGCTATTTTCAAATTACTGTCGTTGGAGATATCTGACAGGTACTCATTTTTTGTTCCAACAGATGATAAAAAAATAAAGTATCTAATTCTGTTCAGAACTACAGTTATATTGTACCCTTTTTAAGCGGTTACACTGAAAAAGTCTTTCTATTAAAGAAATAGCGAGACAAAATGGTTATTAGTTTATTATGCCTAATTAATTATAAAAACTAATTGTGGTTATAGATAGCCAGCCCAGATATGAACATTCATATGGGTAATTCTGTGAAAAATCATCTGTAATATCTTGTTTGGAAAACACAACAGAGGGGTAAGTAGGTGGCTCATTCAGTTAAGTGTCCAACTCTTGATTTTGGCTCAGGTTGGGACCTCACGGTTCTTGAGACAACACCCACATCAGGGGCTCTGCAATGACACTGCAGTTTGCTTGGGATTTTCTCTCTCCCTCTCTCTCTGGCCCTTCCTTGCTCACTCTCTCACTCTCTCTCAAAAAAAAAAAATGAACATTAAAAAACCACAATAGAAATGTATCTAAAAAGCTCGAAGGCTCTAAATATGTTTGACTTTGTTATAGGATGTATGAGATTTACTGTTTTTGCAAAATACAAAGAATCTTGAAGAGCACAATTAACTAAGTTTTAAGGGATGTGTGCTACTAAATTATTTGTTTTCCTTCTAAAACAATATGTATTTTTAAAATTCACTCTAAAGACATTGTCCGCCTTCAAGTGTGGAGGGCTAACTTACATTATATTGGGCACTTAAAACGGCTTTGAGATCTCAATGTCTTTATGCCAAAGCTATGATAAGATGTAAATGTAAAGCCATGTGGACACACACTTCAGTAAACATCAATCTTCCCAAGGGTAACACTTTTGGGCTGTGAGGACACTGTTAAAATCCTGCACTAGAGCCAGAGTATCCTTCTAGCCACTTCAGTTGCAGATGAGCTTGATTCCTGAAAAAAAAAAGTACTAACTTTTGCAGTTTGATCAAAAATCTAAGAATATATTGCATACCAATGAAGATATATCAATATACAAATGTGCCAAGTAGAAGTCTTTTTTAGGCCAACATATTTGACTCTAATAATTTCCCGCACTGGAAAATATGTCTCATTTTTATTAAATAATGTCTACCACTGTATTCATCTAACTAGAAGCCTACCATTCTAATGAGCAAAATTTAATAATATTTTCAGTTATAATAATTCAAGTAGATATGCAGATATGCTCTACTTTTAAAGTCTATAAATGAACATCCTTTTCTTACAAGGACAATAAACTGCAGTGTAATTGAATTCACCATAAATTCACCAATAAACTATTATAATCATAAGATCATAATATTTATATTTTAAAAAGAAACATATTTGGTTGTGTATCTCTGGGGTGGACGTAAGGAATTGTATCCTGGCATAGGGTTGTCAGGCCAAACAGAGACTGCTTGGTGAAATCTGAATCTCAGATGAAAACTAATAATTTTTGGACACACATGTCTCCCAAATACTGTTTGTGACATACTTACACTGAAACATTTATTTGTAATCCAAAATTCAAATTTAACTGAGGACCCTGCATTTTTTATTTGCCAAACCTGTCAACTGTACCTACAGGTAGAGGGCAAATCCAATGAATATATGATGTTGAGCTTACTTCAAATTATGTATAATTCCAACTCAAAACATCTGGTACTGGCAGGAGATGACCAGGATCCTTTTTCTATATCAAAAGCTTTTTGAAAAACATTCCCTTTGTGTGAATTTCCACAGGTGCTGTACAAAGGAGCAGACCGACAGTACATTCTGGAGAATGAAACATGGGTGCTTTAAAATGTAACCGATCTCCATCTCGTTTGGTTATGTATAACTCAATTTCTTCGAGAAACAGTGGCATTGTTTAAGTTTCTCATATAAACAGTGAATATTATTGAACAATGTCATTAGAGGAAAAACCACTTTAACAAATAACTTCTCAATCTATATCAATCCCCAACCTCTCCTTAATTATTAAAATAATGTTGTACTCATTTATTATCTGGAATGAAGTCAAGATATATTGGTGACTTGGTTTGCCTGTTATGAGTGTAAAAACTCTGTAGAAGATAGAGGAGAGCTTTACAGCAGTAGATATAACTATTGTGCTAATTTTTTTTCTGCTCAAGTAGTCTTCTTTATCATTCTGAAGATTTTCATTTTTCTATGCACTCCAGACACTGAAGGAAATGTTTTGTTAATGTGCTCAATTCAGTAATCCCATATGATTTATATCAAGACATGGGTAACGCAACCAGAGCTCATCATTCCTGGTTTCTTTCCTCACCCACCCCTTGCTAACTTCTCCTCGGTGTTAGGTTAAAAGAAGTTGCTAAATTCAAAGCCATTCTCTCTTTCTCTCTCATGTCTGCCTTGCTGTAGAGTTAATTCTGGTCTGCTTTTTTCTCTGTCATGCTGCTTGATTGGGAAGTCCTCCTGCTTTTCATTCTCCTTCTCTTTGTGACTCTGTGGTTAAGAATTAGGAAGCGAGGTCTTAAAAGCCTGTTGTGGTCACATATCAAAACCACATTCAGTGATTTAGCTGTTCAGCTGTAAGTCTGGTATTGTCTCTATCAGTCACTCCTTATATTTATTTTTTGTAACTTCTGAATTCTGAAGAGAAAACTATGGTAGGTTTTCTAGATCTTTAAGATCTTATTATAATCATTATCACTGGTAGTGGCAAAGTCATAGTGGATTAAATAAAGCTCTTTACCAAAACTACAACAAATTTAGTGAATAAAATAAATTTACTTTTGAAAATCAGAATCAATATTCTATTTCCTATCAGGAAAATATCTGCTAAGAAAATCTGTTGTGAGAATATTCAATGTGTTCCTAATAACTAATCTCTGACCCTGGCAAAATAAAAATCACTATACATTTGTACTTTTTTATTGAAATTATTATTTCATCATTGATATAATTATCTTAAATGAAAAATCATCTTGTGAAAATTTAAAATGTACTAAAATATTGAAAACTTTAAAAGACATTTTAAAATTTCTAGTAGTATTTACCAAGAAACTTAATTTGCTGTATTAATTAGCATATACAATTAATCAAAATCTTTGTATAGCGAATATTCTGCTTAGAGTGTTTCATCTAAATAGATCACGTTAGAAAGGAAATGGATTTATACTCCTTTTTGTTGTTACAAAATACTTCCTGTTGAAGTATTTTAAGAATACTTTTAAATAAGGAGAATAAAACTTGATCAGAAAGAAATTGAAATCCTACATAATTTGTGTAGATTTCATTAAATATTTCCAAAAACATATTCATTATGTATTATGTAATTAAACATTTTATTTTTTATTATTTTATTATCTTTTTAATGTT
>NC_043702.1:152531754-152569536 GCF_006229205.1 Suricata suricatta | reverse complement strand
GTATTGTTTACACAACCTAAACACAACATCTCCCAATTCTGTAGCATTTTTGTACGACTTCGCGGAGGCACGTTTGTGCTAGGTGATAACCATAATTTGTCACATTTGTATTACTTTGTTCTACAGTTTAGTCATTTAATAATATTAACTGGTAATGATTAGACCAGTTACAATTCTAAATCTGAGTACAGAGCGATAAAAAGACAGGCAAAGTCCCCTCCTTCAATGACCTTTTAGCAATTTTCTGAGAAGCAGTATAGAACGTAAATACAGTCTTCAGAGTAAGACTCAGGCATCTGTAGTTATAGGTGTACTTATAACAATAAATTTACTGTAAACTTCTTAAATGATTCAAAGCATATTATTTATTTAGAACAATCATTATTGTTCTGTGTATCTCATAGACTTGCTGTTAAGCAAAAAAAGAAATTCACTAACTCCAAGTGCACAGTGAGTCTAGACAAATACATATGGTAATGCAAGCTACGAGAATTATGATAGAGACCATTTCCATAATGCCAAAAGTTCCCACCTGCCCTTTGCTGTCAATTGTTCCTCTCACTCAACTCTTAGCAATCATTTATCTGTAAAAACAATCACTTTTCCTGAAGTCTACAGTGTGTTTCTGCATGACTCTTTTCCTCTTTGAATGTTTGTCAAGCATCCATGTTATGGCAAGGATCTACTTTAATATTTAGGTAGCCTCTCAGTTTTCTTTGGATTTATGATTGCATGAGATATATTTTTATGTTATTACTTTTAGCCTCTTTGTTTCTATAAATTTTAGGTGCGTTTCTTAGACAATACAAAATGGGAGCTTGCCTCTTTTGATCTAATCTGCTGATGTCTGCTTTTTACTTGAAATGTTTTGTCCATTAATATTTAATATAAATATCAATATAGTTGGGTTTAAATTTTCCTTCTTCTTAGTTGTGTTTTTAAGATTTTAAAAATTTCTTCTTACAGTCATTAAATATTTCAGGCTTTTCAGGCCATATGATCTCTGTTGTATTTATTAAACTTTTTACACTGCAAAGTAAAAGTAGTCATAAATAATCACAAACAAGCAAGGATGGTTGTTTTTTTTCTTTTCACAAACACTAGTGCACTATACTTTGCTATTTCCTTCTCTTGGGTTTACAATGTATAGCTTTAATTTCTCAGTAGCTTTGCTTAAATAACATACCACTTCATTTGGAGTATAACAACCTTACTACGTTATATTTCCATTTTCCGGTCCTATTATTTGAATTATTATTGCCATACATTTTGTTTCTATATATTTTATAAACCTTAAAATGTTTGTTATAAACAGTAAATTGTCCTTAAACAAAATTTATGAGATAAAACATATATTTTATATTTTCCCATATATTTACTATCTCTTTTTATCTTTCTTTAAAACAAAGTTTTTGGTTTATTTTTTTAGTACTCTCTATACCCAACGTGAGGCTTGAACCTACAACCCGACAACCCCAAGATCAAGAGTCACATGGGCTTCTGACTGAGCCAACCAGGCACCCCTACCATTTCTCTTTAGATCTAAATTTTCACCTGGCATCAATTTCTTTCTGGTTTAAGAACTTCTTTCAACAGTTTTTTTCCATTGTGAAGATCTGTTGTTGACAAACTCTCTCAGTTTTTGTTTGTCTAAAATATTCTCTACTTGCTTTTATTTTAGAAATATATTTTTACTGTATTTCAGGTTGTAGGTACACTATTTTTTTTTCAGTACTCCAAAGATATTTCTCTATTGTCTTGGTTTGCAAAGTTTCTGTCAAGAAGTCTGCTGTCATCCTTGTACAGTTGACCCTTGAACAACGCAGGAGTTAGGGCTGCAAGCCCCCTGTGTAGTGGAAAATCTGCTCGTAACCTATGTCTCCCCCCAAACTTAACTACTGATAGCCTACTGTTGACCAAAAGCCTTACTAATAAATAGTCACTTAACACATGGGTATGTTTTAAGAATTATATACTGTGCTCTTACAATAAAGTAAGCTAGAGAAAAAATGTTTTAAAGAAAATCATAAGGAAGAGAAAATACATTTACAGTATTGTACGTATATATACTGAAAACTATCTATGTATAAGTGGACCTGCAGTTCAAATCTGTGTTGTTTAACAGTGAAGTGTATTTGTTTTTCATTTATAAAATGTCTTTTCCCTCAGTCCCTTTTGAAGTCTTTTATCATTGGCTTTTAGCAATTTTGTATATTATGTCTTGGCATTATTTTGTTTCTAATATTGCTCAAGCATCATTGAACATTTAAATTCTTGAATAAAGTTTCCATCAACTTTGGAAAAATTCTGGTCATTATTTCTTCAAATATCCATTTCCTTCTTTTCTTCTGAGACATCAGTTACATGACTACTTGATCCTGTCCCAAAAGGAACTAACGCTCTATTTCTTCAAGTTTTTTTTTCTTTCTCTATTCTGCATTTTGGATAGTCTATTGCTATGGCTTTATGTTCACTGATATTTTCTTCTGCAATAGCTACTCTGATGTTAATGCGATTCAGCATCCATTTCATTTTGATTATTGCACCATAAATTCTGACCTCTAGGAAATACCTCTATGGTATCTTTTAATCTTCAGTTTCTTTCCATATCATGCTTCTGTTTTCCTCTACCATCTTGAACATATAAACCTGTAAGAACTACTTTAATATCCAGGCTTTTCTGGCTCTGTTTCTAAGGGAAGAGGTTATATAAATGCAAAAATATTTTATTTGGGGTCCATCTCCTTGGCCTTCAGCCTATAGAAGGCTGAACTCATTTGATTCCCTTTTCTCAGGAAACAGTGATGCTTTTTATTTTTTGTCCAAGCATCTGCACACTATTGATTTATATTTTTTCTAGTAATTTAAATTGACAGCATACACGGTCTTCATAATTGGAAGTTTCTCTTTGTTGTTCTAATGCTTTTAGGAAGCCCTTCTTTGCTCTCTCAATAATATGCTGAGTAAAAAGTTCATTCAAGAAACTAACATTCTCCTGAATGGAAAAGATATTTAATTTTATTCAAATTGGCCACATTTTTCTTACACGTGTGCTAGAACACAGCATTTGAATTTATAGTCATAATAATAAAATATATGTATACTTAAGTGCAATTCATTTGACTATAGTGTTAAATTATGTAAAAATATTGATATTATTGAAAAAGTAACACTCTGGGAAGGACATGCTATAACTACATGAAGCAAAACTATAGAGTTTAAATTTAGGGATATATAAAAAATTCACTGCTGAAATATTTTCACTTACCAGAAACCATTATCATGTCAGGAATTATGCTTTTTGAAAGCTTCATTACCTTATCTATTGAGGTAATCATTGAGTTTGATGTTTTTCTATTAATATTCTCTCTATAGAATGAGATTAACATAAAACAAGCACATCTATGTATCCTTCTATTTCTGTTTGGATCTCCATGAGAAGGAATCAGTTCTGGAAATACAGAGTAACATAAAATCATCCAGATTTTGGGATTCTATACTGGAAGTATATTGACTGTACATATCAATAGTATTGTATTCATTTATGTTGGAAAAAGTTAAATAATACATTTCAAAATCAATAAAATTTAATATCAATTTCTTTTGAAATACTAAAGTGTTGATGAAGTTGTTACAGTGACCTCAGATACTTCTATTATCCCTCCTAAGTACTAAATGTTACAAAACATTCTGTAAGAAATGTCTAGTTTTGGTGACTTTTTTTCTTTTTTGGTAATTTGTTTTAGAATAAATTTACAAATAATTTTGTACTAAATTAGGTATCTGATTTATTGGCTAAGATTTGGAGAATTTTTTTTGTTAAAAACTTACGTAAAAGTGATCATTGACTTATGAAAGAGTATGAGAAACTCATGATTGCTGCTACTACTACTACTACTACAACTACTGTTACTATTGCTCTTCCTCCTCCTACCACCATCTTATCTATTGTAACTTGGGTGGGAAGAATAATCCTTTCTTTGTGAATTTGCTTATTTCTTTCCCATAAGAAGGAGAATAATTACGAATTGAGGCTCCAAATTAGCTATGAAAGCAGTACGTTGTTTACTCTGTTCATTATTTTAGGCAATTTTAAATTTACGTTAGAAGGAAACTAAAATTTTCTGGTAGATGTGACAAAAACCAGGGTGTAACTAGTAGTTATCTCTTCACTACTTAAAATAATTTCTTTTTTTTTCTCACTTGGGGTTTTATCTTTTAGTAACGGTATGAAACACACAACAATTCATGTCAAAACCGGCTAGCACCTGTAGGAGCAGTCACACTAGGAAGACTTGCTTGCCAATTTATACTTAATAGTGTGTGCCATTCTGTGGGCTAATCATTAAGAATCTGTCAATAGTTGGAAAGAAGGAATAATTTTTTTGAGAGTGTGAGAACCATTCTAAATATACTGTCGAGGAATAAGTCCAGTTATGAAAATAAAATTATAATTATTCATGTTTGCTGTATAGCTTATAGATTAATTTTTCACATACATTTTACTATTTTACACTACATGCTTTTAGGAAGGCTTTATTATCCTTGTTTGATGGTTAAAAAACATGATTTTCAGGGATATAGTAACTTGGCCTAAAAACACATGGCTAGCTAGTATACAAAGCCATGAACTTTGAAGTGAAGTTTTAAAAATTATATTTAAATTTTCCCCCAAAATTCAATGGAAAGCAAGCATAATTTGTGGTTTTCACTTTAGCTATTTCCCCAAAATATATAGGTCCTCAAATTCCATCTCCCAAACCCTTGGGGTCCGATGAGTTCCAGAATTGAATTTTTAGATTTAGAAAATAATATTGGCCATATAATGTATATTACATAATATCCCATAAAATACTACTCATCTTCCTGTCAAAATACAAGTTTACTGCATGTAAACCAAATATTTTTCCTCATTTTCAAATATCTAAGCTGAGGGTTTCACTTATGACTTTTTCCTGTATTTTCAACTTCTTCATTAATGGTTCAATCTTAATAAACATGCTCGCATCTTCCTGATCTTCCAGTCTCTCTTCCCTCTCCACTTTCCCATGCAGTAGCTCCATATTCTCACCTCTCCTTCACAATGAAAAATCTTTAAAATAAAATATACTGTGTCAAACAGATAGTTGTCTCTACATAGTCATTTTTCTTCTCCTCTTTAATGTTAGGTTTGGGTCATCAAAAATAAGACATATTCTTTTCCAATGGGCATAATAAAAATAGTGTGTGCAATTATTTAATAATATGTTTTCACTGAAGAGACCACCCTTTGTTCTCTGGTATCTCTTCCTACCTGCTGGATGGAATGCAGACAAAATAATCAGAGTTCCCACATTTATCTCTTACTGTGATATAATTTTAGCAATAGAAGCAATAAACTGTGGAACAATGAGATAGATTAGATTTTCAATACCTTGGGGTTCCTAATATATTTAAACCCACTGTATTCAAATCCTTACCTCACTTTGTTCCTCAATTACTCAAATCTGCCTTGTACACATACCACTTAACTGATACTACTTCCACCATGGTCCATCAATGACTTATCGCTATACTCAACAATACTCTAGCATTATTAATCATTGTTTCCTATTTCTCAGTCCAATACTTTCCAACACACTTTTTTCACATCATAGAACACAAAAGAAATGATATTTGCACTCACATTGGGGCAACAGACAAAATTGCTTATGGTTGGAAGAAACCAGCCCGAGGAGTGCCTTTAGCCACCCCAGGCCCCACATGGCTTTCTGAAAAGTATAAAGGATGAGTGTCATAATAAAACATGTAATAAATTGATAGCATACCAATATAATATGGCACATTTTTTTGGCAATTCAGTTATAGACATTTCAGTCTCTTGTTTTTAAAAAACATGTCTTCTCCTAACATTTCTGAAATGTGAGTGTTTTCCAAAGTTCTCTTATAGCCCTTTACCAGGGATTATTTCATCTACTCGTGATTTTAATTAAAATCCATATGTCCTTAAAACATATAGACTCTCAAGTCTACATGACATCTTATTTCTTTTCCTTGAGCACCAGAGAGCAGAAATTCAGCTTATTTTACAGCATTACCTACTGGAAGTCTTTTAGGCACTGAGCTAAATTTATTATCTTTACCTCAACATACTTGTCTTCTTTTTCTAAGCTTAGTGAATATCACCACCATACATTTAATGTTCAAATAAGAGCCTTCAGAAGTCATTTTTTGACTCTTCCATTTCCCTCTCCTTTATGTCCCATATCCAACAGGTCAAAAGTAATCTATTCATTCTTTTAGAGCACGCCAGACTTAACTCAGAAAAAAGCAGATTATAACTTGTGGTTAAATTAATCATCATGCATTTTTTAAAGTATGTAAAAAATGTTTTTCAACTGTAAATCACCATCAAATATTGACAATATGTACAAAGAACAGGTGGTATAATGGAAACATAAATAGACATAGAGTCAAAAGTCTTAAAGTACTGACTTGAGTGTCTAGTAGTCTAGGAAATCATTTATATTTGAGACCCTATTTTCTCACCTGTAAGCACTCCATTTGTTCACGCATTCAATGTGCAGTTACTGGGTTCCTATGTGTCAGGAAATGTGTAATATGTTGGGGATACAAAGATGAAAAGATGAGTAAGACATTCCCTTTCTCTCAAGGAAGGAAGGCAAACATGCAAAATAGTAATTGGCTTAAAGGATACACCCTCAATGGGGGCAACATTGCCTCCGAGAGTGCAAAATTTGTTTTTGTTTTTGTTTTTGTCTTGTTTCGTTTTTTGAGGTGGACAAAGGAAAAAAACTTACTCCTTTTACGTATAAAGCACAGATATACATATACTACTTAAATAGATATATGGAAGATTTGTGGTATTAACTGAATGCCAGTTCTGAGCTAAGGACATTATTCATTATCCCATTTGTCCCTCACAAGAAACTTATGAGACAGGTATTATTTTTTCCATCTCACACTGATAAAAAAATGGCTTGGAGGGGTTAAATAATTTGATAACTCTACTGGCTAATACTAAAATATAAGTCCCATGAATGCAGAATCCTATCTGAATAGGTCATTATTGTATTCCCAGTGCAGCCCAATAATATCTGTTGCATGGATGAATTATTATGAGTTAAGAACACATGGAGAAGTCCATTAAGTCCATGATGTGTTAAATCTCAAGTCCTATTTTCATAATCTTTATGTCATTAAAGGTGTCCAGTACATGGCTTTAGAATGGATTGATGGATCTATGGATGGATAGATGGTTAAAATGAACAGAGAGAGGAAGAAAAAAAAAGGAGAAGAGAGCAAACAAAAATAAGGTGGACAATATCCATTCTTCCTTTCTGTAAGAATTAGTATGAGAATTAAATTAACAAATTTATATAAAAAAACACAACACAGAGAATAACTAAATGCAAGGTACCTGATAGAAGTTTCATTAGCAAAAATATAATATGTTCCCTGATGGTTCTCCCATGCAGCCAGTTCATGCATTTTTGTGTCTCTTAGAGTCAAACTGTTATCTGCCACACTGCTTACAGGACCAGCCTTGGGTTATAATGTTCATGAAACACAGCTGGAACTTGGATGAACAATCATTTACTAGAACTTTCCAAAAAAAGAAAGAGTAGCTGAATAATAACTAACAAAAGTACACATAAATATAGGATTATAGTTCTATAAGAAATACAATCATACTTAGTGTCATCAAATTAGCAAAGAGCTATTCATATAATTTTTAAAAAAGAAGATAAATTGTTCTTTTAATTTACTTCTTCATATAAGACCTTGTGTGAGTATATTAAAATCATTGGCCATGAATGAGTCTGTACTATATTTAAGTAAATAAAAAATAATTATTTCAGTTACATATGGAATCCTGACTCCAATACTTTTCAACTGTATGTCTTTGAGCAAGGTCTTTAAGTTCTGAGCTTCAAAATCTTAGGGTAAAATGGGACACCTATCCAAACAGGGTTTTGAAGAGTAATGAAAAAATACACATAAAGCATAGCGTAGTTCCTGGCACAGAGTTGGTACTCAGTAAACACGTTTCCTTTTCTTGTTTAGAGAAACACAAGTTAACTTCTTTTAAACTCTACCTAATTCAATAATTAAAATTTCTCCCTATGTACATGGTTTCAGGTTGAGACTATGGGGGCAAATATAGAGTGCATTCCATTTTATCCTTAACCTGCAAAATACTTACATCACCTTAGCTTCTGATTTACCCAAGTTATATATATATAACAAAACCACTTTATCATTTGGCTTTACTCTGAAGTGTGACTAAATTTTTTAATAAAACTCATAAAGTAGTAAACAATATATTTTTAAATTATCTTTGCTTTATTTATTTCAGCTATGAATTTAGGTCTATACCACAGTCACAGATCAACATAAGAACTTAATAATTATTGATATAGATCTACACTGTATGATATCAAGTACTGTTTGAGCTTCAAATTAAAACTTTTGGAGACTTTTGTTTCTGGACCACAAGAAACTAAACAAATTTTATAGAAACATTTCAATTCATCGGTGGCTGGTACACTTAGTTACTTGTCCATGCCTCATATTCATTTTATCCCAGATCCTAGAATAAGATGTGGTTTGTGTGTGTGTGTGTACATGCGCGTGTGTAAGAGCATGACAGAACAGGTTATAAATCTCAGCCACGCTATTAACAAGCTAATCAGCAAGTTATTGACTAAATTTCCTTATCTCTAAAATGGAAGAGTTTGGGGGCAAAATGAAATTAAGATAATTCATGTAATAGGCTCAGCAGAGAGCCCAGAGAACTAAGCAAATCTTAACCTTTTTTGCATTTACTTTTACTGTCATCATTATAATTTTCTATATTAGATATACGCCAGTAGTTTTTTCAAATAGGCCTGTGAAACAAAAGTGTGATTCTTAACTTACTAAGTTTGAACCAACTATACAATGACTATGGCAAGAAATCACAAGTCCATATCACACAATACTTTTAAAGAGCATACCATATCCCGCTGTAGAAAGACCCAAGTGTTTCATTCTATTATTCACAAGTTCAGCAAGCTCTTGTCTTTCTGACCTCCTGTAGAGGTTCAGTCGCTGCTGGGTTATTTTCTCAGCTGTTTTACCAGAGTGTTTTGGACCTTTTCTGCTCAGTCTTCGGGCCCACTGCATGCTCTTCCTCCGCAGCAAGGGATGGTCTGACTGGTCGCTGGAGGTTGAGTTGCGGTGGTTGCTTCGGTGATGACCTTGTTCTTTGGAGTCTTTGGTGTCTTCCCACTCTTCTACACTGATTGATATTTGAGACTTTAAAGGAAATGGATATGGGTAATTAGATATTTTAGGAATAATTGTAACCTGGAGATGTGCTAATATCTTTTGCTAACATCTTGTTATAATTATATATCTCATGAGTTTCCCCAGAAAGAGAAAAATCGATTTGATTTTGTTATCCCCAAAAATATTATTTGAAAATACTTTTCTTAAACTTATATATGAACCAGATAAAATATCTTTGCATCTGCAATATAACTCTACTAGCATAGAATTGTTTGGAGATACAACCAAACAAACAAAAAAATTTTTTAAACTTTATTCAAATGGGGTCAATGTAATGAACTTTTCTAAATCTACTATAGGTATTTCTCATGAAATTTAAATAAAGACAATGCAGGTTGTTTACTTTCAGTATTCATAATATTTTTAAAAGCTTTTAAATTATTGCTCTTTCTAAAAATGGCATTGGAATAAACTTTGTAAAGTGTGATTTTGTTTTTAATTCACTCACATGACCCAGAAGAAAACAAAACCACTTTTTAATTAGTTCAGGCATTAATTATTCCCCACATAAACCTTTTTCTGATTAAAATATTAAAACATATTTCAGGAACTGTTCTCAATATTCTAAGTGAAAATATGTTATAAATATTAATATTTCACAAATGTATTCCAGAATCACAAATAAAATTTAAATCAGACTATTCTCCATTGGAAGGAAAAACAGTAAACAAACTCAGAAAGTTTATTTTGATTTACTTTTTTACTACTAAATCTGATTTTTAAAACAAGAAGCTTTCCTTTGATTGTAGGCCTGTAATAAATAAAAGCTTCTTGTTTCAAAATGTTGCTTTTCATACCAGGAATTTAAATGATATGCAACATGGATCAAAGCTGAAGGATCTTACCTCCAAAAAGATGAACACACAAACAGTTCCCTAAATTGTTCTGTACAGAAGGGTGACACTCATGCATCTGCTGTGTTCCCTTTCTATGGATGGAAGTCTGAATTTTAGCTCTATCATTCATGTTTTGCTGAGTTTCAAAGTAACAGAGTTTAAATTACCAATTTAAGTAAAGGTCAAGAGGTAGATTCAATAAAATCCTTTAAAAATGAATATAAATTACAAAGTCTCAGTCAATGCCTCCCATACAATTCCTAGTGGCAAGCTATGAAAGCACCGCCCACTTAAATTCAATGAAAAAATTTAAATATTCCTCCACATTTGTTTCAAAACAGTGAGTGATATTAAAAATAATGTGTTTTAACTTTCAAATCTCCACAATAAGAGAAAATTTTATTAAAATTATTTTAGAAAACTTACTTGAGACACAGAATTTAAATTGGAAGTAATAAAATTTGGTGGTGACAAATACTGGATATTTATGAATCTTTTTTTTAAATTTATTTTCAAGAGACAGAGAGAGACAGCATGAGCAAGGCAGGGTCAGAGAGAGAGGGAGACATAGAATCCGAAGCAGGCTCCAGGTTCAGAGCTAACTGTCACCACAGAGCCCGACATGGGGCTCGAACCCACAAACTACGAGATCATGACCTGAGCTGAAGCCGGATACTTAACTGACTGAGCCACCCAGGCTCACAGGGTGCCCCTATGAGTCTTAACTTGTTCTAGTCTCACCTACTTGATAATAAACTGTAAGCCCTCTTCTGTGGAAGTAAAATACATAAGCCTTGAGTAATATCTACCATCAGTAAATAATATCAACCTTTGTTCAGTAGATTCAGTTTATATGTACTTTGTAGCAAAAATGAAAACATATATATTTAGACATTTTGGCTTGCAGGCTTTTGTTAGTCACAATCTTGAATTTATTTGAAACGATCTTTCTAGTCATAAGTCCCTGTAAGTAATAGTTTGATTTCCTACAAATATGTGGAAATAGTAACCTTGCCAGTCCCATAATTCAAGTAGAGGATGAAACCGTATCTGTCTTGGTGAATGCTTTTTCTTAGTTGCATATACCAGGGGATGTAAGAAGCAAACATCTAAAACATGAACTGAAGGCGACATATGTATTAGCTAAACAAGACTGAATACCCTATTCATGATTGTTTTGAATTTCCCTAAGAAAAGAAAAGCATGATTTATACATAAAAACCACAGAGATCAGAAGGCCTTTTTGTCAATTATTCAATAAAATAAGTATCATTTCTTTAAGTACAGGGAAAAAGGAATTTGAAGGATTTGAAGATTAATTTTAAGAAATCTAAACTGGCAACACATAGATTGTTCTTTGTGTGTTTGGAATTTACAGGTCTTTATCCCATCCTTTCAATATGACATAATGAAAAGTGTGTTGAGTTTTATGTATTAAGATCACAAATTCAAATGATATTTTCAATATTTCCTAGCGTTGTTCCTACAATACATCTGCTTTAACCACTATGTTAAATGAGAATAATAATAACAACCATCTTCTATCTCACTGAAATGTTGTGCAAATTCCTCTAACACATTAATGTATAAAAGAACATGTGCCAACCATAAATTTCTACATATAATAATAATAACACATCCTAGTCAGAATGATTATTGACAGTAACAATTACAGTGGGAATAAACATTATTCTATTCCTGGGTGCGAATATGTGTGTGTCCACCTGTGTGTTTTTTTAAAAAGGTCCATTTAGGGATTTGGGGTGGCTCAGCTGGTTAATGGTCTGACTTCGGCTCAGGTATGATCTCATAGTTCGTGGATTTAGGCCCGCGTTGAGCTGTGCAGACAGCTCAGAGCCTGGAGCCTGCTTCGGATTCTGTGTCTGTCTTTCAATGCCCCTTCCTCACTCATGCTCTGTCTCTGTCTCTCAAAAATAAATTAGTGATTTAAAAAAGTTTAAAGTCCATTTATAAATATACTTTCTTGCTGTCATCTCATCATCTGGATTAACTCTATTTTGTTTTGAACCTGGCACACCATAATCTAGTAGAAATAGTGTGGTGCTGGGAGACAAAGAAGTGCCTTGATCAGAAGACCTTTTCCTGAATTTAGAGTCAGAGTGATCGAGTGCTTAAAGGTGAGACCGCTGCCATCGGATAGACCTGGGTTTAAATACGTGGTCCAGCATTTACCAGTTCTGCATTCCTGGTTCTGTAGTTTCAGCTCTCTAAGGTTACCTCCATTTCCTTATATGAAAAGCGGTAATTATATTTTTACTTTGCCCACAGTGTTTTTCTGAGACCTAAGAGCTAATACTTGAAAAGTACACATTACAGTGCCTGTCTCAGCAAATACTCACTAAATATTAGCTAATATTATGGTTCATCATCTAGTATGAAAAGACAGTAAAAGGGAGACAAGTGAGGAAGAAATAATTATGAAGGATCACATAAAAGTGAAAAATGAGTATGAAAAAGACAGGAATGACTCATATTTCTGATGCAGTTTTCTCTATCAGCGGCTGTATTTGACAAGAAATCAAGGTGCTATAAACAAATCCCTGGGCATAAAGATTCCTTGGTTGGAGTTGTGTGAATCTGAAGAAGAAAACAAGTATTTAAGTGGAAGTGGAGATTTATTGCTCCTCACGGCTTCTATAAATTATTCTTTACTATTTTTACTCATAACGGGAGGACCTGGTGTGACTTTTTTTTACTTTTATTTGTCAGAAGACTAACATAATTTCTAACATGAAAAATCAAGATTTAATACTAATGTTTACGAGAATGAAAAGAGACATTTTCATATTGCTATGGCTATGGTCTGATCTGAATGTTGTATCCCCTCAAAGTTTGTTTGTTAAAATCTTAAGCCCCAAAACTGATGGTTTTAGTAAGTGGGGTCTTCAGAAGATGATTATGTTGTAAGTATGGAGCCCTCAGGAATGGGACTAGTGGCTTTAGTAAAAAGACCCCAGAGAGACCCCTAGCCCCTTCTGCCTGCGGATTATCCAATGAAATGTCTGTGACCAGAAGAGGACCTTCACCTGACCATGTTACCACCCTTCTCTCCCACTTCCAGCCTCCTGAGCTGTGAACAATTAATTTCTGTTGTTTATAAGCTACCCAGGGTGGTAATTTGCTATAACCACTTGAATAGACTAACGCATATTTTATACGAAATGCTTCTGGGAACATATTTATATAGTTCAATAAGGAAATAAAAAGTGCATAGGGCTAATCCAGTTTTTGTATAAATTTAAGACATTTTTAAAAATTATATTAATTTCAAATTTTGATCAAACAATATGGCTTTTGAAAAGGCTAAAAATACTTTTTCACAATAATGAAAATTGGCAGAAAGTGTTTATTATGCCTAAAAGAGCTTAATTAGTTTGTTTTCAGAAAGGTAGAAAGTGTCAGAATCACAATATATATCAACCATTCTTCTCCACTTTCTACACACACAAACATATGTACACACGCACACCCACACCCACACACTCACCCCACAATGGCTCAATTCAACTTTCTCTCAATTTTTTAATTGACATTATTCATGTCATAAGGTTACTGAGCAATCTGTGGAACAAAGTGGTATTTTAAAATAAATCAATGCACCCAAAAGTTTGAAAGTGAGTCTTTGTAATCTAGATTCATGACTCCCTTAAGAATAGTTTTATAGACTTAAAATAGACTTAAATTGTGCCATATGATTTATGATTGAAGACATCTTGAATTGTTGCTAAAGAAAACTGAGGAAAATGAAACCACTGAGGATATGTTAGCTTAACATTTTATAAAAGAATTTCTATCTAATGTTTTCCATTAAAGGAAGCTTAAATTATATGAATACTTGAGAGATCATCTAAATTTAATCCATATGCACCTTGGCCAGTCACTTTGGGTCCTATAGAAATTTCTTTGTATTAAAAAAAGTTCACGAGAAGATGGTTCCCTATTTTCTATTAAGGCTCAGATTAATAAATTCCTTTAGTTTATGATCTAAGAAGAAAATAGAAAATAACTAGTTACATTGTATTTAGATGTATTTTCAACATTTTTTCAGAATCATGGAGATAACTAGACAATTTGGAATCAAATACTACATTGTATTTTCAGTCCCATCAGGTTAATACCTCATGACTTTGAACAAACCAACGTAACTTCTTAAAAAATGGTGACAATTTACACAATTTTCATGACAAAAATAAAGAAGAGCTTGTAGTAATTCTCTAATATAAATTCTAAAGCTAAATAATTACTCATGAACTAAAGTTCAAATAATAGCTTCTTTTTAAAAGCAAATCATTGTTGGAATGACAAAAAATTATTTTACTCTCTTGACTTCATTTCCCATTATCTAAAAATCAGATATTTCATTTTCATGTTCTATTTCATCTTTAAATATAAAGATTACCCATAGCACATAGAACCTCTGTTAACTCATCATTCCAAGCTGATAATTTCAAAGTCAAAATTTAATTTTATGTCCAAGTGAAAAAAATTTCCAGGTTATCTATTTTGAGATAATGCTAAATAATCCAGACTCATCTTAGCTTTCTATTGCTATTGAACAGATTACATCTCTCTCTTCTCTTTTTTCTCCTCTCTTTCTTTCCTTCTCCCTTACCCCATATCTAGTACCTATCCTTCTGTTATTATCCCTAAAATAAAATAAGTCCTAGTCAGTTACTCTTATACTCATGAGTTCACTTTCCTTTTTCATCGTTTGTTCTAAATTTACACATTAAGTTGCATATTCACACATCTTGGCAACCTGGTTTTTCCTGTGTGTGTGCATATAGGTGTGTTTAATTAAATCTTTCCTTTCTTTGGTCTCTGTGGTATTTGAAGACTACCTAATTTATTGTCTTGATATTATTTCTCACATTGTGGTTAATTTTTCCCCCTGGGCCTTCAAAACTGTCATTCAGAAATAACTAGTGTACAGGGGTTTCAATTACTGAATGCCCTTCCTAGTGCTTTTAGGCCCAGAAAATCATACTTTTTTCTTCTTTCTTTAGGATCTTAAATATTATTGTTATATAATTACTTACTATAAGGTGGCTGTCCTCCATAGAATTTAAATTCATCTGAGCTAATATGAACAAGTTGAGAAGGGAATATTGTTCTTATATTAATTGGCTGCATTATTATACTAGGAGTCCAAGTAAAGTGATTCATAACGACGTAGATGATAGATGGCATATATATTAGTTATTTTATTTTTCATCACATGTTTAGGAAGTTATATTCCAAATGAACTATTTGAGACTTCTAATTTATATAGACCAAAATCTGGGGAACATGTGTGGGAGTGGAGATTAAGAGTGTGGACAGCAGTTGAAGAAACATAAAGTTGGATCAGGCAGAATTTATTGACATGGACTCACTAAATAGAGATTCTGCATTGAAAGTTACAGTTTGGGGAGGTAGGAAGGGTTTAACAGTTTATCCCATTGGTTGGCTAAAAAAACATGTACCAAAGGACCCACAGTAAGCAAGTTGGACATGCAGAACTTAATCTGGTTTAACATAAAGCAAGGGATTCAAAGTCTTGAGGAGATTGGAATGTAAGAGTAGATTTTTCACTTAAGACCTATTCATCCACAGAGAGAGGGTCTTGAAGGCATTCCTTTCACCAAATTGTGAGAAATACATTTGCGAGCAGAGACCCAGGATCCTTGAAGAGTTCCATGATCACTCTTCTCTCTAAGCCAGACCATAGACTGGTAATTGCAGTTGGGAAACCTGAATGCAGTGGGAGTAGCTGGATCACAACAAGGCACAGACCATGTGGTAGCAATCAAGGTAAACATGGTTATTATAATGGACAACAGAGTCTAAGAATCAATCAGAATAATCTGACTTGCACAGACCCATGGTACTGGCTACTTGATCATGGTACATGATCCTACAGGTAAAATAGGTGGGAAAACCACCACACTCTTACCTGATCTGCATACGCATAAAACATCTAGTGAACTAAAATCTAATCTGAATCATAAAAAGAGTGTCACAACCTTTCAAATAATCCCCAGATTTGAGCCAGTTTCCAGACCAGAATGTTTCAATGAAGGAGAGTCTTATTCCTTTTGTAGAAGGACCTGGAATACTGCCAAAAATTTATACCATTTATCTTTTTCCCAGCTTTCCCTAAAGGGACATACAACTTTTTTACCATGATGATTGTACACTGAAGAAAAGGAAATAATCAGACCTTTTAAAAGAGACCACTACAGACTGGCTGTATATTCCATGACACTCAAAACGTCACTTTGGTCCACCAGTCAGAGTAGGAGCTTATGGATGTCATGTGACCAACAGCTCAGTTCTGTCACACAGTGGACCCCGTAGGTCCCAGAACTCATCCTATGGATATTTTTCCAATTCCAGCCCTACACTGGCTCCCTGACCATAGTGACCTACTCTGATGGGAAAGGCCAAATAGAGGCCACTAGAACTGCTTGTGGCAGAAAATATGAAACAAAAAGCAATACTAAATTCCTGGAGGGATTGCAGAAATCAGCGCCATCATCAAGGACTTGAAATATGCAGGTGCCGTGATTCCCACCCACAATCCCACTCAACTCACCTATTTGGTGAGTGCAGAAGACAGATGGAGCTTGGAGACTGACAGTGAATTATCCTAAATTTAACTAAGTAGTAACCAACTGCAGCTGCTGCACCAGATGTTATTTCATTGCTTGAACAAATTAAAACATTCCCTGGTACCTAGTATGTAGCTATTGATCTGGTAAATGTCTTTTCATCCATCCCCATTAATAAGAAACACCAGAAACATTTTGCTCTCATCTGTCTAGGGCAGCAATGTATCTTCACTGTCCTACCTCACTGGTATATCAACTCTCCAGCTCTATGCCATAATTTAGTTTGCAAGGACTTTGACAACCTTTCCCTTCCACAAGATACCACGCCAGTCCATTGCATTGATGGCATTATGCTGACTGGATCTAGGAAGCAGAAGTAGCAACTACCCCAAACTTACTGATTTGCATGTCAGAGGGTGGAAAACAGATCTGGCAAAAATACAGGGGACTCTTACCTCGAGGAAATGTCAAGGGAACCAGTGGTATGGTGCAAGGTGAGATATCCCTTCCAAGGTAAAGAACAAGTTGTTGCATCTAACCCCTCCTACAACCAAAAAAGAAGCACAGCACCTCGTGGGCTTCTTTGGACTTTTGAAGCAACATATTCTTCATTTGGGTGTGTTACTCTGGCTTGTTTACTGAGTGACTCCCAAA
The DNA here is from genome assembly GCF_006229205.1 of Suricata suricatta. Taxonomy (NCBI): domain Eukaryota; kingdom Metazoa; phylum Chordata; class Mammalia; order Carnivora; family Herpestidae; genus Suricata; species Suricata suricatta. The sequence continues at coordinate 152,552,099 of NC_043702.1, read as the reverse complement.
CCTGCCAATTTATAGTAGCCCACAAAAAAAGGCTCTGTAAGAGACTCAGTTGCTATGCAAGCGCTCTGCCACTTGGGCTCCGTGATCTAGTAAAACCAATGGGGCATGCAGTCTCACTGGCAGATAGGGATGCTGTTTGGAGCAAAATTGTGCCATCCTCTGTGAATGGCTACTCTTTTTTGAGAACGAAGGAGTGGGTTCCATTAAGGTTCTCTTAGTATTATCATACTCTGTGGATTAGATCAATGGAAAACTATAAGAACCTAGACCAGATAGAACTACTAATGGCCCAGACCACTAGGCAAGAATGAAGATTTCAGCCACCTCACCAGACAGCTGCTGGCTTAAGGCAACAAAAATACAGAATACCAAGGGTGTGTCATACTTCAGGGGCCATTCCCTAAGTGGCCACAACCAAGAAGTTCAGCAAGACTGTCTGGCTTGAGGAGCTCTGACAGACTCAACCCTTCACTGCGGGAAACAAGGCTCCACTCACTGCTGTCTGCACTCAGACCTGTCTGGCTGGTGCTCTGCAGGCAGCCTCCACCCACCGGAGTGAATCCCCTGGGCCCCTAACGGTATGGGAAAGCCAAGCAGGCCAGCCTTTTGTATGGGTGGTCATTCTCTCATCCTTAGACACTACAGCAAATGAGCTGCCTCCGGGCCAGCCCTAAAGGACTTGGGTATATCTGGGAACCTGGGCAATTAGGTTTATTCCCAAGGAGAGGCTGTGATGTTTATGATCACTCTGAATAAAGACACTCCATGGAGAGATGCCAGTGTGCTATTTCCAGGGAGGGCTAGAGGCTGTAAGGCAAGACGGGTCCACCAGATGCACTGAAATGCGCAGGCAAAAGCCTGAAGCCTCAGCCTCCTCCTCCACCCAGAGTGGTGCACAGCCACCATCAGCGCCCACTTGAAAGCAGGCACCTCATCTGATCTTGGACCCTCATCCCCATGTTGGGCCCTCAGCACCAGAAGCTAGATCATCCCAGGGGGTTTCCCACAATGCCAAGGCAAGTGGGAATTGCCCCTGGCAGGGACAAAAAAATAAAAAAGAGCTTTATGAGGACAAAAAAAAATAAAAATAAAAAGGCAGTTATAAGTACCAGCTATGAGGAAATTAATAGTTACAGAAATAAGGAATGCAATTGTCATGCATATTTCTTCCTTACTTTGTTATAAATTTGTTTGCCTTTGTGTGCGTGTACTAAGCAAATATTTTCATTTCCTTCCATCTCATTTCTTTATTATGTAACGTAAAATGTATAGGCTTTATATCATACTATTTAAGGATTGTTAATTTTATGGCATCCTATTTAAGTTACAGGCCATCAAGAAGACAAAGAAACATCACACAAGGACTTTAGCTCCCCTTTGGTGAAGAAGTTAGTGTGTTTTATTTGTATGCAAAGCAGTCATGTTAACATACTAAAGGGAATTAAGACTTTGTTGTTGTCTTTAGAGATTCAGCATGTTTTGAAGAGATGTATAAAGTGCTTAACTGACAGAGTGAACTTATGTTGGTTAATTTTGTGTGTCACCCTGACTAGGCCACAGGTGCCCAAACAGTACTCTGGGTGTGTCTGTAAGGGTGTTTATCTGGATGAGACTAACATCTGAATTGGTAGACTGAGTGAAGCAGGTAGTCCTCCCTAATGTGGGTGGGCTTCATTCAATCAATTGAAGATCTGAGTAGAACAAAAGGCTATTCTGCTTCAACTTGGAACACCAGTCTTCTCCTGCCCTTGCACTGCAGATTCCGTCTCAGCAAGCCTGACACTCAGGCCTTCAGACTCAGACTAGAGTTACACCATCAGCTCTCCTGGGTCTCCAGCTTGCCAGCTGCAGATTGTGGGACTTTTTGCTTCCCATAATTGCATAAGCCAGTTCCTTATAATTAGAAACACACACAGACACACACACTCATTCACACTCATGGACACATATACAAGCATATATACATCCTGTTGGTTTTGTTTCTCTGGAAGACTCAGACCAATGCAGTGAGCTATGAGCCCTTTACCATACCCTCTTGGTGCACATATGGAATTGTCAGTCTCAACACTTTGACCAGATTTGGGTGAAGGTGTCCCTTCTGTCTCTGAAGGCTGATCTCAAGATATGGTACAGCAAGGACGGTATGTAGGCAATGGTCACTGCCACTGAGGATCTTTTGCTGAGGCTTATTAACTGGTTTCACGTCCTGCTGGTCAGCAAAATTTTTGAGTTCTCTTGCTGCCTACTGTCAAGCTTGTGCTTTGAGGTGCGCAGTTTTATGCTATATCTGTGGAGTCCTCTCAAGCTTATGTTAGGATTAACTAAAATAGGTTGGAAATTTTAATAATGAAAAGATAGGTGTGGGGGATGGAGCACCGGTGGCTCAGTCAGTTTAACATCGACTTTTGATTTCAGATCAGGTAGTGATCTCATGGTTCATGAGTTTGAGTCCAGCGTCAGGCTCTGTGCTGATAGCTTGGAGCCTGTGTGGGATTCTCTCTCTCTTTCTTTCTCTGCCTCCCTACCCCCTCTCTTCCTCAAAATAAATAAACCTTAAAAAAAGTATAAAAAAAGATAGAAGTGGTTTAGAGATAATGCCCTCATTTTAACTTTTATACCTCAATATCATTAGGTGGGGAATATGAAATAAATGAGAAATACAAAGTATGAAGTATGAAAATGTATAGACAAACTGACTATTGTGGAAACCAAGAATGAAGTACTTTTTATAGACTAGAATGGGTGATAAATATTATCAAATAGTTCTTATTACAGCTTTTTTGCCCTTTACTATACATGTCATAAATAATAGCTATTGTTATAGAGACCCAGAGGAAGAGAAGAAGAAGTAATAAAAAGGTCATTAGCTTATTTAGGACCATAGCATTATCTACGATGGGAGTTTTTTAAATAAAAGTGGTGCATCTTTCATTCATTCAAGTATGTTATAGAAGTTACTGGTGATCCTGAGAAATTGATTTACTAAATAGCAATGTGCAATATTTAAGGGTTAATATTTCTCTAAAGTATGCATAACACTTTTAAGTTGTAGTGTTCAGGAATATATTTTAAGCATTTAATGAAAATGCCTTTATTATGTCATGTTTCTATGAAAATGTCACTAACCAATGCCACTAACACTATTTTTTCATTGTTTTCTTTTGAAGTTAAAAGATGTCTACCTTCTTTCACTGTGTAGTAGTGAAATGTTTTCATCTTCTCTGAAAGTATAGCATTTCTTTTCCAAATAATGCTTAAGTTTTTTTTTTAAGGGAGAGTGATATAATCAGTATCAGAATTGCTATTACTGTATATTTCACAAGTACATTTTTTTTATGACTCAAGATACCCTTTCTGTCTTCTAATACTTATTTATTTTTAACTGTTGTGTTCCATATGTTGATGTGTGTCCACTAGGTCAGAATGAAGGTCTGGCCAAAATATAGACTGATTTCATCATCATTAAATATCGGTTTATAAGGAAGCTAAAAAGTGGTTTCCTTTGGCCAATTCATTCATTTTATGTCTAGAAATAAACATAAAAGTGTACTTACTTTCTACATAAAACATCCTTTTGGGGTTTCTATGATTAGGTTTTCATGTATTATACATATTTATCTGTGTGTATGTAAAGAATAGCTTAATCATCTGAATAGCTTTAAACTCCAAAACTGCCTTACAATCAGCAAATAGACTAACAATGAAAAATAGAAGAGCCCTGAATAAGCACATAGGTGTAATGTCCTCATTCATTGCCAGCTTTATCCTCTTCACAGTTCAGTTTTCTCTTACCATTTTCCAGAATTACAGGAATATAAAGCTTAAAGCAATGGTTTCAACCCTGAGTACATGTGTGTGGAAGTAGATACTACCCATCGTAGGCAAGTTAGGGAGGATATCACTCTATCACCTCCAGCATTTTACAGTCCAGAATAAAGGGACCTAAGCATATAAATTTATGAAAAACCATTACAGTGACTCTAATGGACATATAGCACCAATTCAACCATGCCCAAAATGTTTTAAACACTGTTTCACTCTCCCTCCTCTTTGTTATCATTTGAGAACCACTGACCTAAAACATATGGTAGTTATGGGTAAATGAACCTGTGGAAAGAAAATTTCTGTGACATATGTAATGTCTTAAGTAAAGAGCAGGCGTAATGGGGCACCTCGATGATTCAGTTGAGCATCTGACTCTTGATTTCAGCTAAGGTCATGATCCCAGGGCCACGGGATTGAACCCCGGGTTGGGCTCTTCACTGAGCGTGGAGCTTGCTAAAGATTCTTTCTCCCTCTTCCTCATGCTCACCACCCCCTCTAAAAAAATAAAAATAAAAAAAGAAAGAGCAGATAGAATGATATAAGACTTCATAGATATAAATATTCACATTTTCATATGAAGAATCTACACAAAACAGTATTATCGATCCAAGTATACTGTTTCTCACAGATCACGACTCTCTTATGCAGACCTAGGTGACTTAGATCAATCTTATAATTTTCCATTTGGTTCTGATTTTGTAGACTCTAAGTGGCCATTCAACAGGGAGCTGTAACTAAAGGCCTAATGTACTTCCTATGGCAGTGCGGAGTGAAAGAATGATCTCCATGCACGTTAAGATGTTAAGTGGACAGAAAGCCGTGACTATGTAGTTAAATTAAATCAAACAGATTGGATTCACTTAAGCAGCTTCCTGCTAATAAGTGTTACAATGAGATTCTTATTAAGTTAGAGTAAAGACATAATGCAAGTAAGAAATGTTTTCCAGGGTGGAAATGCACAAGGTAAGAATGAGAGCCAGAAAATATTTTAAAATAAGTGTAAAATAAGGTAAGAAAAAGATCCAAGAGTAAAATTTCTATAAGAGAAAATGTGAAAGAAAATTACAGATGAGTATAGACCATGGTGTGTGATGTGTAAATTAGAATGCATTTGAAGTTAGTGAATACATACATACATATATATATATATGTTTGACTAATACTACAAAGTATTTATCCAAATCACAAGAATACTTACTATTATTTTATTTATAAATATAAGTGTATTGATCCAAATGCTTTCTAAGGAGTGTCATCCACTCACAATGGTACAGCAGTGAAAACTGATGAAACAAGATCTATGTTACTCTATGTGCTCTGCCCCAGAATCATTTGCCATTAGCTATGAATAATTAACACACATCTGCTCTTCATTCTACTTTGTGAAGTGATAATCATATGCTCCCTACTTCATCTTCACTTTGCTATGTGTTGAAAATAGACCATTTCACACACAGCTAGTAAAAGGAGAAGCCAACATTTAAACCCAGCTCATCCGATACCAAGTTCTTTCCTCATTTGGTCAGGTAGAAATGAATAAATGATTGGTACCAAAAATAGGGAAAGATTATCAATAAAGGATTGCTAGAATATAAAGTAATGTAAAATCCAGCAATAAGAAATGTGATTTGTTATAGTGGGCATCAAACATCCACTATATGCATCATTCACCGTGTGAATAAAGTAAGGAATACGATCATTAATCTGTTCTATGCATTCTTGTATGTTTACAGATGCATTCCAATCAGATTGATGTGTGCATCTGATGCCTAGTGGTGCGTAATAAATATTTTTAGTTCTGGTAGATAACAAAGTGAAGAGGATCTGGCAGAAAATAGGTTTGTCTTTACTTTTATACATTAGAAATATGAAAACACAAATTTGCCTACCATCAAGATCAAGTGTAGAAAAATACCAAAAGACTATATGCCATAAATTTGGTAAATGCCTGCTTATGGTTCAAGTGTCAGCTCCCATATTGATTCTCAAACAAAGCATCTGAACACCTCAGAGCAGCAGCTGGAAAAGAGGTGGTTCAAAACTGGATAGTGGCTGCTACCGTGAGGCTTAGTGATTAAAAGAGGCTCTGGTGTCAGTAATATATTCTAAAGCCGGGTCTGCTACCTCCAAAGTTTTTGACCTTAGTCAAGTTTACTTCTCTATATCTCTGCTTTAAAAACGAGAATAATATTGGGGTGCCTGGGTGGCTTAGTCGGTTAAGCGTCCTATGCTTGGTTTTGACTCAGGCCATGATCTCACAGTTCGTGAGTTCAAGCTCTGCATCAGGCTCTGTGCTGACAGTGGGAGTCTGCTTGGGATTTTCCCTCTCTCTGTCTCTCCCCCACTCATGCTCTCTGTCTCTCAAAAAAAAAAATCTTAATGAGAATAATACTGTCTGCCATGTTGGCTTCTGGTGAGGAATTTAAATAAAATAAAGTGCTTTGCATTGTGCAAGGATCAAGATTAAGCCTCTGGACAAGAGTACTTGAAATGAACTGAACTTTAGCCTACACTCAATGGTTAATGGAGTACTTTCTGGAAATTAAAGATGAAGCCTGATCCCAGAAGGGAGACAAAGGCAGAGTGCTGCAACTCTTTGGGGTCTTGAACTCCAGAGCCAATCCCAGATACGATGGGTTAAGGACAAGCCTTCAGATGGAAGATTACTTTGGCAGCAGCTAAAATGAGCAGTATAGGCAGAAATTGAATAATAGAAAGAAGGGGGAAAGTTTAAGAAATAAAAACCAATAAAAACAGGTAAAACAGGTAAAGGAGGTAACTCATAGAAACTGAGGGTAAAGAGTTCTAAGACATAGAAGATAATAAACCCTATTAAAGGTTATATGATGTTTAAACAAATTAAAACTAAATTAAAATGCTTACGATTTTGGCTAAAGACTTTAGTAATTCAAAAAGAGGTAAATATAGTAATGGGGAGAAACCGTGGAAGACATTGAAAAGGAATAGAATAAACAGCACATATGAACTTTTCTCAGATTTTAACAAGAATAAGATAAGAAAAAAATAGATTAAAGGGGAAATTTTTCTTGAGCATTGGGGAAACCTGTATATATTCAAAGATAAAGGGAGAGAGTTGATGGGAGAGAAAAAAAAAACTAAAAGCAAAGACTAGAGCTAGAAAAGATGAAAATTGTTGTAGAAACAATCAAAATTACAAAGATAAATGTCTTTATATCCAAAGTACAATTAGAGTTTTTTTCTTTCATAAAAAGGATTGTGAAAACGATACTTATATTGGAAGACATAAACTTTCCAGTAAGTTAAAGGGAAGATACTTTGCTTACACAGGGAACTGACTGAAAGATGTTGGGACCTAGAATAGTATCTATGAGAAAGAAAGAAATTCTTGGGAAAAAGTTCTAAAGGTAAACTTGCAATTGGCTGCCATGATTCAGAAATGAGCCAAACTTTTGCCTTTCAGCATCTAAATGGTAAGTTGGAGAAACGAGGCAACAGTGATGTGTAACAGCTGAATACAAACGCAGACCATCTGAATCAATCTGTAGAACTACAACATAGCCAAAACCTACATCTAAAAGATTCACTCCACTTTCAAACATAAAACTATAAAGTTTAAAAAATTTTTTTTTACATTTATTTATTTTTGAGGCACAGAGAGACAGAGCATGAACGGGGGAAGGGCAGAGAGAGAAAGAGACAGGCTCTGAGCTAGCGGTCAGCACACAGCCCGACACTGGGCTTGAACCTACGAACCGTGAGATCATGACCTGAGCTGAAGTCAGATGCTCAACCGACTGAGCCACCCAGGCACCCCAAGACAATAAAGTTTTTCACCAATTGAAAATGTTGTTCTTCCTGGGGCACAGAGGAAATCCTAGCAAGTGTTTCCATCACTGTGTTTCTATCAGGCTTGCACTTACACATGAGAATACTTTGAGGAAAAGCAAGGTGAGACAACTTTGCTTGTGATGTGTCACTAAATATTTTATGAAATAACAGATGCCGATTCACTGCACCTGAAATTTGATTTGTGCAGCTGGTCAGGTCAAATATTGGTATAAATTAAAAATTTAGAAATATACGTTTGATCTCATTTGAATTCAAAGTGTCATAAAACGTTCTAAAAAAGCAACAATAAAACTTTAAAATATTTTCCACAAACCCATTATGTGCCAGGCATATATTTTGCATTGAAATAAAATTTGATCTTAATTTGCTCAACCTACAGCCAGCCATAGTAGCTGAAATCCCTGACCATCTTCATGCCAAACAAACATGACATTTCAGTGTGGACCATTGAGTGCATATTTAGTAAATTCTAAAAGATTTAATATACAATAAAACAAAATAAAGATATTAAAAAATAGAATAGTTATGTTTTACAACCTTAAATAAATAATTTAAGATGTTTAAAGTAATTTAGTGAACAGAATTTACATTTATTAGATGAATTCAAATTGCTGATGCAGATAAGGCAACAGTCATTACATCAAAAATTTGGATAATAATATAGAACTTTTCTCCAAAATTCAACAAATGGAAAAAAAGACATGCACTTTCAGATGGCACCTTTGGCACACAACTTTTACACTTAATGTGATGAATTCTACCCCTGCTTTGACATTCAAAATGCAATTTTTAAAGTTGAAAATGCTTAGATTTGTAATGGTTACATTACTTATGTTAATGTTTAGGAGTCTGTGTTCAGTGCTAAAAGCATAATGACAACTGTTTATCACAGTTTATGTGAAGGAAATGGAAAATAAAATTAAAAATACATATCACAGGAAAATATCAAGGTTTTAGAAATATAAGTGCATGTGTACATACATAATATTACGAATTTTGTTTTTATTATCATAAGTAAATTATTAGCACAGGTCACTGTTATCAAACACTGAACTGATGGTTTCTTTTTTTTAATTAAAAAAATTTTTTTAATGTTTTTTACTTCTTTTTGAGAGGAAGAGAGAGACACAGCATGAGCAGTGGAGGGTCAGAGAGAGGGAGAAACAGAATCCAAAGCAGGCTTCAGGCTCCGAGCTAGCTGTCAGCACAGAGCCCGAAGTGAGGCTCGAACCTACAAACAGTAAGATCATGACCTGAGCTGAAGCCAGACGCTTAGCTGACTGAGCCACCCAGGCGTCCCACTGATGGTTTCTTCATGACATAAAATAAAACTATTAAAAAATAAATTCGACATTAAAAAGCATGCTAGAGAAATCCATTCCAGGTCCTATTGTTCTTATAACCCCTTCTAAGGGGACCAGCCTATACAGGAAGTGCACAAAAAGATATGTTTCATATAACATGACCTCTTTTCAGTCCCAGCTGCTTGCATTGAAGGTAGGCCACTCACTCCAGGACAGACAATCCACAGCCACTAAGTGACAACAAGGTAATGACACCACACAGTGAAACATATGATTGGATTAACACATAAACACAGTTTGAAGACAAACAGGTAAAATGATCTCGCAATCTTATTGGGAAAATATAGACACACTAACTTGAAAATAGAGCATTTATAACACTTCAGCTTAGACATTTTGTTTGATTTTTAGCATCTGAAATATTGAATTCAATCGTTAATATTCTTTCCTTTTAACAGCTCTGAATTCACATATTAAACTATTTGAGGAAAGGGAGACAAAATACTTACTTGTGATGCTATTTCTCGACACTGACACATAGGAAGGAAAAAAGAAACATAAAAAATACAGTTTAAACAATGACTAAACAATACATACATGAAATGGTTAGCAAGAAGGACAAAATATGACAAGTCTCCACTTAACACTCACACTACAATTATGTGATTTATTGTTTATTTATCATCCACAGGGCTTCTGGATAAAATTAGATAAAGAATAAATTATTATTTTAAAAGGTTTCCAGAAAATTCTTATTAGATCATTTTTTGCTTGTTTGTTTGGCAAAACTGTCTCTCTAATGTTTGATGAAAAGAAAAAAGTGGTACAAGAAGGGAAAATAAAACAAATGACAAGCTTATAAAGTTCATGAGAGAAATTTGATATAATTATTGGCTTTCAATAATCATTGTTGGCATTAATATCTGTACTGCTTTAAAACTTCGATCTCATATAAAATTGTTCTTTAAAATTTAATACTTTTAAATTTAGATGTTATAATAAGATTGCTTTTCCTCAGTGCATAAATTTAATTCTTTTTGAGAAATCTTCTGAGCTTTAACACTAGCTACGAAGTCTTAAAAATCGATCTGTCCAGTCACCATATAACCCTTAAGTATTTAGGGGATATAAAAATCATGCTATCTTATTCTTCAGTTCTAAAGAATAACATTCTATTCATTTTTCAATAAGTGGAAGTGATATTTTCAATTATATTCTTTGGTATAACATTACTCAAACCTAACAAATCATCTCGCATTATAACTATTCTTACAGATCTGAACAATGTATAACAAACATTTAAGTACAGGCTCCTTAAAACTGTTGATCTCAGGACTCTTCACTCAATTTCCAAGAAAATAAAAACATTGCTTGAGTGAATAATGGCAGAGAATGGGCAGCTAGAATTTCAAAGCTATTGTCTCTTAATCCTAATTAAAATAATTTTATTAATGTGATTTTGTAAAAGATAAACTTTTTAAATAATATATTTAAAAATATTAGGTTCCAGTTTAATAGTCAAGAGTTAATGATTGGTAGACGGGACAGTCAGTGACTAACTAGTTCATTATTTCACATGTTTTAATGTTACAGGGTTTACTAACTATAAAAGTGACCAACAATGAGAGTCACATATTCCTCTAATGTGTTGTGTACACTGAAAAGATATTGGTACTTTAATATGCTTTAAAATAATCTCTTTCTAATTTCTAGTACAAATTTCAGTGGTTATAATATACTTCAAACAAATGCGACTTTCATTACACTGGAAAACTGGAAGTAAATGCAGTTCCACATTTTTGTACGAAACAGCCATAAGAACAAAAATGTCTATTAATTCAGAACTTAACAGACTTCGGAAAATAGTACCATACTATATACTGTAGGGTAGGAAATGTCCCTAGTGGGTCTTGATAATATTTCATGATAAAAAATAATATTTTTGCAATGAAAGGTAAGGCTATTCACTTTAAGAGTGCCTGCATGCCTCAGTCGGTTAAGCCTTGATTTCTGCTCAAGGCATGATGTTGCTGAGTTCCCGGGACTGAGCCCTGCCTTCAGCTCGGTGCCGACAGCGTGGAGTCTGCTTGGGATTGTCTCTCTCCCTCGCTCTCTGCCCCTCCCCAGCTCACATACACATATCCTCTCTCAAAATAAATAAACATTTAAAAAAATAATAACTTTAAGTGGAATAATAACATTAAAATCTCACATATCAATTGAGGTATTTTGGATTTCAGAATTGTGGATAAAGGATTGTGGATAGAAATATAGTTCCTCTTTGTCACCAAGAACAGCATGAGTCTTTGTATGTCCTGTGTTTTTTGAACCAGAAGATTCTAACGTTTATACAGATTCACTTAAATAGACGCATACAGACGGTGGTAGGAGTCTGGCATGGGGGTACACGGCCAGCTAGAAGCGGGCAGGTTCAGCTGCCCCCTATTTTCCATGGACTGGCTTCTTCAGTCACTGGATGCACCTTATGCTTTATTCTGTTTATGTTTGTATGAATTCTCCTTCCACCAGTACACAGCTCACCGAAAACCAGACTGTACTCCAGATCTTCTGTACATGTTATCCTTTTAATTATAAATATTCTTCATCATCATTTATCTTCTCAAGATGGCTGCTACAGTAGTGTTTCCCCTACTCTCACAGATAAAGCAAAATAAGTTTTTCTCTACACGTTGAATATGAGAAGCTACTGAAAGCAGACTAGAATATGAGTTGGCATGAAATCCTATATCTGTCTTTAACTTGTATTTTTTTAAACTTCATGAAGTAACAAGAAAGCAATTCCTAGTTTTTAATCTGTGTTTATCCCTATTACATTCTGATACAAAATGTTGGCATTTAATAAAAAATATTATCCATAGACTAGGATTGAATTTAACACTTAATAGTACAATCTGAAAAATAATCAATGGTTGGGTCTAATAAGACCACTATAGGACTATAAACCTATTAGCATTTTTTATTAGTTACAAATACACAGTTTTGTCAGAAACTGTTATGATTGGGGCATCTGGGCGGCTCAGTCGGTTGAGCGGCTGACTTCGGCTCAGGTCATGATCTCACAGTGTGAGTTCAAGCCCTGCATCAGGCTCTGTGCTGACAGCTCAGAGCCTGGAGCCTCCTTTGGATTCTGTGTCTCTTTCTCTGCCTCTCCCCCACTCACATTCTGTGTCTCTCTCCCTCTCAAAAAATAAATAAACATTTAAAAATTTTTAAAAAGGAAAATGTTATGACTTGTTTTGAGAATTAGAAGCTTCCCCTATAATCACCCTTATTTCCTTAGGGCTCATCTGCTTTTATGTCTTTTAGCTGGATATGTAGGTCTTTATCTTTGTTTCTATATAACATGCTTGATAATTTTTTTTCAGCTTCTGCATTCAATTCATACTCTGAAAGAAGAGGAATTAATCTTTTCCATTTATTCCAGTACCTTTGCCATTTCCCAACATTTCAAAATTGTTTAAGTATAATTTTGGTCAGATCAAAATTGAGTGCATATATACTATGAATAAATACAATTTATAGATGAGCTATACAGGAAATGTGATTACTACTCATTTGCTGCATAATTTTTTGGTATTACTGTATTCCTAGAGCTAATAACTATCTTATTTTTATTAACTCCTTAATTATTTATGTTCTTAAGGTCTTTGGCAATTGTCTAATCTTCTTTAAGATACTGAAATATGTAAGGTATTCTATAGATTTCATCTTCCTGAAGAAATCTCTCTGAAACCCTCTGACCCACTCCAGGTTGCATTGCCCGTATACCTGGTGGTCTTTGCATTGCCATCCTGGGGATTTTTTGGCCTCATATTTGTTGCCTGGATTCCACAAAATGTCTGGTTTCCTCCAAATAATGATTCCTTTTTCAGTGTATTCATGCCTTTTGATGCGAGTCGTTTTCTTAGAAAGCAGCCATGGGGAGAATATTATTGGAGACAGTGCTGAAATATGATTTATCCTACCTTTAGACAAGCCTGATAGTTTGGGCTGAATACAGATTTCTAGTTTGGAAATATTGCCTCAACATTGTGAAGGCTCTGTTCCATGGTCATTTGGCATACAGAGCTGCTGTTGAAAAATCCCAAGTATACTTTGCATGTGACCTATTCCTTGCTTTCCTCCTGCATCTTCTCCTTTCCTTCAATATGCTGAAATTTTACGATGCTATGTTTAATCCATAGTGGATTAACTTGGTGATCCTTCCCATTTGGAAATTAACACACTTCTCTTCTGAGATTATTCTTAAGTTATTACACTGATATTTCTTCAATTTTCCCACATCTTCTCTGTATGGAAGTCATTCAGATCTTAGACCTCCTGGACTAGTCCTCTAATTTTATCTTTTCTTTACAGTTTCATTTTTGAATTTTTGTTCTAGTTTCCTGGTGATTTCCTCAACTTTATGATATGAACTGTTTTTATCTCTGGTATTACACTTTCAGTTGCCAAGGTTTCCTTTTTTACTAAATATTCTTTTAAAAATTTAGTTTCCTCTTCATCTTTCATCCTTGCAATAGCTTATCTTTCTAATATTAATGATCACATTTCAATATACAACTTTACTAGTATATATACATGCATATATATATATATATTTATATATATATATATATATATATATAAGTGTTTATTTATTTTTAAGAGAGAGAAAGACAATGTGAGCAGGGTCAGAGAGAAAAGGAGACACAGAATCTGAAGACAGGCTCTAGGCTCTGAGCTAGCTGTCAGCACAGAGCCTGATGCGGGGCTCGAACCCACAAACCACAAGATCATGACCTAAGCCAAAGCCGTATGCTCAACCCACTGAGCCACCCAGGCGCCCCATAACTTTACTAGTATATATTTAACAGGTATAATTCTCAAATGTAAAATTCAGATATTTTAGTAAATTTACCAAATTATAAAACCATCACCATAAATCTGTTTCAGGATGTTTCCAATACCCCAACAAACCCCATCATGTTCATTAACTGGTTCCCCATTCCCTCCACCTCCTCCTGCTTTAGGCAATCATTAATTTGCTCCCTGTCTGCATACATTGACTTTCTATGACATTTCATAAATGTGAAAACATACTATACGTGGTTTTTTGTGTCTGCCTTCTTTCATTTAACACATTTTAAAACATTTATTTATTTATTTATTTTAATATTTGTTTGTTTTTGAGAGAGAGAGATCACGAGCAGGGGAGAGGCAGAGAGAGAGAGAGAGAGATACAGAATCTGAATCAGGCTCCAGGTTCTGAGCTGTCAGCACAGAGCCTGACACAGGGATCGAACCCATGAGATCATGATCTGAGCTGAAATCAAAAGTCAGATGCTTAACTGACTGAGCCACCCAGGTGTCCCTAATGATATTTTTGAGCTTTATTGGAGTAACAGCACATATAAGTAGTTTCTTTTTATTGTTAAGTGGCATTCTGTTATATGAATATACCACATTTTGTTTATCTGTTTACTAGTTGATGGACATTTAGGTTATTTCCAAATTTTCACTATTAACATTTTGCTAAGAACATTTGTATGCAAATTGCAAATCTTTGCATGGATATAGTTTCATTTCTTTTACGTAAATATTGAGGATGTAAGTCTTCATTTTGGTTTTGAAACTGTCTTCTTCCTCAATGATCTATCCTTCCTACACGTGTTTTTTTTTTCCTTTCTTGTTTATTTTGTTGTCTTTGAATTTCATTCTGTTGCCCGACATAGGGAAGTTTTAGTTGTCTACTCATATTAAATAGTAGCAGACTGATAAAATTTATTGAAAACTTCTAGTGAAAGATTTTTTATTGTTTCATCACTGAATTATTGAATGTCCCATGTCTACATTTTTAGGCTGTTAGGTTGGCTTGTTCAGATTCCCTAGGGAAGGTTCTTCAAATCTGCTGCTGAAGGGTACAGTAATACAAAATGTATCTTGCTCTAAGCTCTCTGAATTTAGTGTGTATCACTGCTGTCAACTATGCCTAGCGTCCCCCAGTCCACAGAGTACCTGTGTCATCTCTCATTGAAACAAACTTCAATCTTTGCCAGTGTGGAGTGAGGGACAGTAGTATGACTGTGTGAACTGTCAGGGAAATGCAGATCTGACAGCTATCTGAAAAGAATATGTTAGACTCTTCCATTCTAATTATTAACTGATGTTTCTACCGATTGAGATCTGTTGTCTTTCGTCAATTAAAGTAAGACAATATTGGCATTTGGGGCAAAGATAAATCATTTGAATTCTAACATTTGACTTTCTTTAACCACCTGATATTTGAGGAAGATGATGGAATGTATGAGTCAATCTTTCATCAGAGATATACTAAGATCTTATTCTTTGTTTTTATATGATCAAGAAAAAAAGTTTTCCTCTTCACACATAATCCAATGAGCTATTATTTAATTGATGTTCCCTTTATAAAACATAAAGGATTAATTTACAGGATACACACTTTAATGGCACTTTGCATCTTTCAAAACTATGATTGTAGATACTCTTCTTCATGTTAAAACCTTTTAAATAAGAAAGTTTATAATATATGCGTTCTTTTAATAACCAATCTTCCTCAAGATTAATTTGTATCTTTTCATGTATCAGACTATAATTACTATATAATTCGACAGTTCTATTTTTGCCTTACTTGCCAGGAAAGTAAAAGTAGAATTCTGGCTCAAATGTAGCACTCAGTTCATTTTAGATGTAGAAGAACACTCATTTTTCTGCCTCTATTAATATATTTCGTGGTAAACTATCTTGATGGCTTTGTTTCTAACTTTATTTAAGTTGCCTCAATTTTTCTATAATAGGCAAAATATAAAATTTAAGTAAAAATATAGGGCCCAAAGATGAATTGAATTCAATATAGGAAGACAAGAGTCATCACCTTTATTTAACTCAGTTTCCTTTTATCTCCCCAAGATTGTATGTTTTCCATATAAGCTAAAACTTTGGGGGTTTATAAGCATTTTAATAAAGTGATCTTTTTTGTGATGAGACAAATGGACTAAAATGTAGTGTTAAATGCTCCTTGATGGCAATACAAATACTCAATTATCCTTTCCCTACCCATAATATAAACAACAGAGTTCCTTAATAATATAAAATAACCTAAATATGAACTTGGCCAAGGGCAGAATTTACTATATTCAAGTTGACAAAGCCTATATGTAAGATAAGAGCATGATAATACTCTGTTGAAATGAAATTTTCTGTATACTTACCAAGTTCAAATAAGAAATGGTTAATTGTTTAGGCATGAAAGCACTTGTCTTCTATTAACGTTTAATCAAATAATATTTTTTGGATCAGGTATTCTTAAAATTTTGGGAATATCTGGCCAAATTATCTTAAAAAGTAACAAAGATGGCAATAAAGTTCCTCTTAGCACTCCTGATCTACAGTGAAAGTGCCAGAAAACACTTCAGAAAAACTGAACTATTTCCTGCTGCCCTCAATATTAATTTTTTAAATGTCAAACCATAAGTGTTAGCAAGTAAATGAAAATCCACTCCTTTATTCATAAAGCTCTTTTTTCTATATATATATGGATTCACAGATTTTAACAAAAACTGGTAAAATGGCTGCGTGGATTACTAAAAATGCATATAACTGATCAGAGCCTCATAGTTAAATTAACTTTGCATAAGACCAGAAATTCATATGGCTAGCCAAAATTGCAAATACCTTTAAGGTACTCGAGGAGAAAAATATTTCAAGAATATAAACCATAATTTATATTAAGTAATTTAATAAATATTGGTAGGATAGTGCATTTATCCAAAATTTTTATCTAATAAAAGAATATAATTTAAAAGGTGAATGTTTTACCAAGGATATAAAAACTATTTAGAACAACATTATTGGGCCAGATCAGTGTGGATATCTATATTAAGCTATCAGAAATTTTCTTCTATATTAATAGATTCTAGTTTGCTTTGAAAATGAGTGAGCTTTCCTCAGGGAAGATCTGGTACTACTCCTAGAGGGTTTTATCTTGGCTTCAGAGTAGTCTTTAATCTAGAGTTTGAAAAATGTGAGTTTCTTTTTTTTTTAATAGATTTTTTTAATGTTTTTATTTATTTTTGATACAGAGAGAGAGACAGAGCATGAGAGGGGGAGGGGCAGAGAGAGAAGGAGACATAGAACCAGAAGCAGGCTCCAGGCTCTGAGCTAGCTGTCAGCACAGAGCCTGACGCGGGGCTCAAACCCATGAACGTGAGATCTGACCTGAGCCGAAGTCGGAGACTTAACCGACTGAGCCACCCAGGCACCCCTGAAAAATGTGAGTTTCAATGCTTACTAACTTCGTTTTACTTCCTTTCAAGTGTATATATATGAAATGAGGAGTATATTAGAAAGCTAGATTGCTTGTCCTGGAACCTCTGTTATGTGTCAGAAGGTTACTTAAAGTTAATTTGCTTCCTGACAATCTAGACATGCAAAATCTTACATCCACAAAAGGCATTCAGCACCCAAAGTTCATAAACTGTAGAATAGCCCCTTAGCCAACAATATTTTGTGAAGTTCTGACATAGCTTACTTAAACAAATACTTAAGGGTTTTTTTGCCTCTGAGAACTGACATTGTCCAGAGAGCATTCTTTTTCCCTGGCAATGACTTGTTTTTAGAAATATGTTTCCAAGGTTACAAGTGGCTATAGTTAATCATATTAATAATTAAAACTGGAATATTCTGACATCTCCAAACCTCAGATGTAGTAAGTTTCTGGGACTCGGTCCTGTAGATCCCAATAGGAACGTCTCCGGTAGAAGAGCACAACTTCTGGTAAAGTCTGGCGTAAGTTCTGATCCATAGGTCATCCTCAGTGATCTTCATCTATAAGATACACGAATCATTTACATATTACATTAAAAACTGAAAATACACTGGTTATTTTTCACTTTTTAAGTGCAGAATTTATTAAGGTTTTGAAATTTCAAAGTGACATTTGTAAGTGCTTATCCATGTATTGAACTTGGCCACGGCACGCCACCTCAGCTTATCCCTGGGGTTCCCCAAACTTCAGAAGACCAACCACTCAATTTGTGGCAGCACGACATTGTATTAGTTCAATATTGGTAGAAAGTAGTCACTGGTAATTCACTGGGGGATATTGCAGAACATGTAGACTTTCTTGAATGTTGCAAGGACGACAGGCTGCTACCTGCATTTAGCCGGCAGGGTCTGCCAATGCTACAAATGCTACAAATGCAAAAGACACTCCAGCACAGAAAGAAACTGTCCATCCAAAGTCCTAATAACCCTCATAATAAGAAGGAGGTGTAACAGAATGAGCACAGGGCTCCTGGACAGAAGGCATAAGTAACATAAGTAACATAAGCCTCTTTGCTTATCAAAAACCTTAATAGTTGGCAAGTCATTTCACTGAATACACCTGGATATAGTATACTCATTTATAAAACTAGGGTTAAACCTCATCATCACTGTTTGCTTCAAAACTATGGCATCCTATGTCAGAAACTGTCCATCTCAAATGTTAGCTAGAAAACAAGACACTTGCTCTGAATTTTGTATAGAATGGCTATTTTCATGATTATTGACTTAAAATAATGCTTCCCAAAAAAGTTTTTAAAGAATTAAAAAACCATGATAACATTCTTTGACCACACATTATAGGAAAAAAGTGACAGAGGAGTTAGCCAAACTACATCACAGATGGATTTCAGAAACATCTCTTAGGACAATCTTCTAGTCCAGTGAATATTAACTTACGGAACAAAGAAACCCTGATCCCGGTGTGGTGTCCAATCCCAACAGAAGTCTGGTGATAGAAATCATATAATCCTTTACAAATGACTGCAATATAAACAAAATATGTATTTATTATGTGTATGTAATGTACAAAATAACTCAGCAAGAACATCTTACCATTTCTAAAAGGTTACTTCTCACAACACATCATTAAGTTCCCACAAAAAAGGAAATAAAAATCTATCCTGTCAGTGTCTTAAATACACAGATACAGGTAAGGTGTCCATAAGGAATTATGCGGAATAATTATTTTCCAAAGCATCCTGATATGCTGAAATTTTATGCATGCTATCAGACACGATAAAAATGTTTTTTAAGGGCGTCTGGGTGGCTCAGTCAGTTGAGTGCCCAGCTTTAGCTCAGGTCATGATCTCACGGTGCATGGGTTCGAGCCCTGCGTCAGACTCTGTGCTGACAGCTCAGAGCCTGGAGCCTGCTTCGGGTTCTGTGTCTCCCCCTCTCTCTGACCCTCCCCTGCTCATGCTGTCTCTCTCTCTCTCTCTCTCTCTCTCTCTCTCTAAGATAAAAAAGACAGTAAAAAAATTTTGAAAATATGTTTTTTAGATTTTTAATAACAAAAACAATGAGCAAAAATACAAGAGAGAATATAAAAAAAATCTTGAAAACTAAAATTTGCAATGGGATATTCCAAAAGGTTTCTTTTGGACTAAGCTCTTTGTTAATAGAATAAACTTCTAAATTATTAATGATTAATATTTTAGTATTAAATGTCATTATTAAACTATCTGATGTGGTAGTATATATTTTGATATATTGCTAGAACACTAATCAACAGAGCATTAAGTTAACAAGGCTTCCAACTCCTTTAATTTATTCTTAGCTCTGAGCAAAAAGAAAAACTTTCAACCAATACAAGTGCATTTCACCATGACATGTTATTATTTCATAAACTGTATAAAATGACTGCCTTGAATTTGATCTTCAAGTGTTAAAAAAGCAAAAAGCTTAAGTAACTGCTCTAGTTATTTTTGCATTGCAAAGATTTGTTTTAAGTTATAATCCCTTTTAAATACCTTTACTATCCTCGACAGAATGTATTAAATAAGCAAACACCCCCAACAAGGAAAACAAGTACTACAATGTAAAAATATTAAAAAAAAAGACAACCCTATCACATGCATAAATGAAAGATGGCACACAAAGAACTCACATCTTTTCAAGCTTCAATAGTAAATATTCTGCTACTATGTATTAAATTCTGCATGGTTTGCCCAAGCTAAGATGAAACCACATCATAAATCAATAAGCATTTTGCATTTTCTTTCATTATCTACTCAAAGTCATGCCTACTGCACCTCTAAACATTTCATAAAATCCAATGATACAGCAAACACTCCCAAAATAAACTTAGATTGTATTGCAGTTTCACTTAACAGTACATAAAATGCTGTGTTGTGACAGGTATCAACTATCCATTAGATACTGAATCAATTTTTCTTAAGCACTACTAACTGCTTGCTTTTCTTGAAGCTAGATCATTCTGAAAATTTCCTGTTAGACCTATGAGTGCGAACATATGGTTTCTGTCCTTCTCTGCCTGACTTATTTCGCTTAGCATGACACCCTTGAGGTCCATCCACTTTC
>NC_043702.1:152531508-152531654 GCF_006229205.1 Suricata suricatta | reverse complement strand
AGATCTGACAGCTACATGGAAAACTGAAATATGCAGAATTGATACCTCTGAGTATCTTGCTAGAAACTTCTGTGTGTAGAGGGAACTACAGAAATATACACCAGAAATACTGGGGTGGGGGGGAACCCCATATACCACATGTAAAA
>NC_043702.1:152430271-152531408 GCF_006229205.1 Suricata suricatta | reverse complement strand
GTATAGAGGTGGAATTTAAGGAAAGGTATTAAGCAGGCTGTGTTGTAGCTTACGGGCAAGTAATAAATTGTATCATTTATCTTGAATGTATCATAGATAAGCTGCTATATAACGATCGCCACTTCAGATAGCTGTGAAATTAGGTGATTAACTAGTTGTTACTTAACCTTCTAATTTCTGTATAAGTCTAATTATATGAAATAGAAGTTGGGGTTCTGATTTTTTACTTTGCTTTTCCATTTGGAGTGTCATTGTAACTACTGTATTGTAAATGATGGAAAATAATTGCATATGTTAAAAAAATAGTGTTATATTCTAAAAAAATAAAAAAAAACAATTTTACATTCAAAAAAATAAAATAAAATAAAATAAAATAATTATTAACCATAAAAAATAATAAATACCTTTACTAGACTACCTTGTTGAGTTCTATTTTACCAACAGCAAGCATCAGAAAACTAAACCCTGGGGTGCCTGGGTGGCTCAGTTGGTTGGGCTTCCGACCTCGGCTCAGGTCAGATCTCACGTTCGTGGGTTCGAGCCCCGGGTCAGGCTCTGTGCTGACAGCTACTCAGAGCCTGGGGCCTGCATCTGGTTCTGTGTCTCCTTCTCTTTCCGCCCCTCCCCATCTCATGCTCTGTCTCTCTCTGTATCAAAAATAAATAAAACATTAAAAAAAAGTTTTTAGAAAACTAAACCCTTCCGTCTAAATGAAAACATAAGGAAACACATCCATTCCCTTTACTCAGGCCAAAAAAATGGCAGTTTGGTTTTAAGGTGCGTTAGTCTTCTTGTAGTTATCCAGAGCAGTGGTGACACACTTCAACTTCATTTGTAACTCCGTGTGTGTGTGAAAGAAGAGAAATTTTTAAAAATAGTCTCAAGTACTTAAAACTATTTTCCAAAGTGAAAATTTGAAAGCACTCATGGAAGAGTAAACTGAAGTTTTGCCAAATAACTGTTATAAATTATTTCTGAATCAGATGTAGTAATACAGCTAAATTGTTTTCTATATTTGTCACTGAAGTATCCCTTATCCAGAGATCATTTGTCCTTGTCACTTCATTGTGTCAGAGACAAGAGGTAGGAATAAGATAAAAATTCAGGGACAGCCCCGCCTGATATTACAAAATCCATGCATTCAAGCTCATGTAATTCAATCACAGAAGAATTATTTTAAATCTCATTTAATATCTATTTAATTTTATTTTAGATAATACTTTGTTTCTATCCTATCCCCAATTCCTCCTCAGATAATACTTATTTTTTTAAGTAG
Source organism: Suricata suricatta (assembly GCF_006229205.1). NCBI lineage: Eukaryota > Metazoa > Chordata > Mammalia > Carnivora > Herpestidae > Suricata > Suricata suricatta. The sequence continues at coordinate 152,530,132 of NC_043702.1, read as the reverse complement.
GCTTCACACCAAGCACAGAGCCCAACAAGAGGCTTGAATTCATGACTCTGAGATCAAGACCTAAGATGAGACCAAGAGCTAGACACTTAACAGACTGAACCACCCCAGACACTCCATTAATAAAAAGGACTACTGAGAAGATATTAATAAAGAAAAACAACTTTCTGGGAAGTTAAAAAAAAGTACCATACGAAACTCAAACACTATACAATTATGAAATCCTTTACCACAGGGACAGGGTTGGGAGTAATCAAATGAGATGTGCATGGACTGAAAATGAGGGTTCACACCAAACCATGGGATAATTTATCTTTCTTGTGTCTTAATTTAAATTAAATTAAATTAATAATTTATCTGAGCCCTTGTGTCTCGTCTATATATTGTGATTGAAAACACTGCTTATGTCAGAGTTTTCTTTGAGGAAAGAAATGATATTATGTCTAGAATAAAATTATATTAATAGTAAATCACTGTTCTATTCTAGTCATTAATAATAGTTCTTAAATATATAATATAAATGTTTATCCTCAAGAAGATGGGTTCAAATCATTAACCAAAAAAATATAGATGGCATTCAGTATATCTTAAGAATACATGCATGCTTAATATATAATTTTAAGCATTATATATATAATTTCTAATATCTTTTTTAATCCATAAATGACTACTCTTGACCTATCTGAATAATGAAACATAGCATATCTCGTTTGATATCAGGCAAAGCTAAATATACAGTACTGCTTTAGTTCTAGTTCACCCTTTCAGCAGTAGCTTCAGAGAACACTAACTTCCTACATTTGTATTTGTAACAAAAAAATACGTAAAAAAAGAGAAAGAAATAACCACAGCTTTCTACTTCTATAGAACTGTTTCCTTCTAGCTAGCCCATGTATTAGCCTTTCTAGTGAGATTTTATTGAAACATAAGGTACCAGGGCTACGAAATCTGAAAACCATTGGTGCTCAATGACATCCAGCATTTGACTACTAGTGACACAGAATCTTCAGCTTCAGGAAGGCTCTTCAATCCCATCTCTGAGAGATCAGAAGTCTATGTGTGGGAATGGTGTGTGGGGGTTGGAGCCCCCTTCTGGGAGCGCCCAGATAACGTATCTGAAAACTTTAAGGTGAACAGGAGTGTTAATTCTTCTTTGCTGTATTTGTTCCTGGCCTCATCTGGCATAAGCAGATGGTTTGTGTCATTGCTAGAGGCATATTCAGGGCATAATTAGCCCAAAGGCCAGTAGAAAAGCTTTAACCATCTTCAGATTAGTTTATTCAGTCAAGCATTGCAGAAGAGGGTACATAAAACACATAATCAAAAAGAAAACAACACAACAAAATGTTTGAATGCTTAATTTGAGATTAAAGCTAACAAATAATTTAAAGCTCCAAGAATATTTTTCTCTTAATAAAAATATTTATAAATTGTCTGATTTCTTGAGTCAGAGAATATGAAATATTATGGCTGTTCAGTTTCTGGTAGCATTAAAAAAAGATTAAAATATATTGGTGCAAAATAACGTCTCTATACATTTCTTAGCTGTGATCAAATGACAATGTTAACTTTGGCATTCAGGAACAAACTAAATGTGTTTTAGATGCTGCAAAATCTTTTTTTATTTTTTTCTGAAGTATGTAATAATTAATGGATATCTAAAATGTCTTTGGTTTATCAGTTACTGACATGAATTTGATGTCTTATTTTTAAAAATGTACCTTATGAAGAAGGCTGTCTTTTTTTACTATAATCATCTTTTTCTTAGCTTCATTTTTAGTGTGGTAATATGCTTAGAGTGATAGGCAAAATGTATTAAAATGTCACAGTAAACACTAAGACATTGACGCTAAAGAATGACTAAAAATTATGTCATACGTTATTCTGAAAAATGGTGTTTTTAAAAAAATGTTTCTTTTTTTTAAGTTAATTTATTTTTTTATTTACATCCGAGGTAGTTAGGATATAGTGCAACAATGATTTCAGGAGTAGATTCCTTAATGCCCTTTACCCGTTTAGCCCATCCCCCCTCCCAAAACCTCTCCAGTAACCCTCTGTTTGTTCTCCATATTTAAGAGTCTCTTATGTTTTTGTTCCCCTCCCGTTTTTATATTATTTTTGCTTCCCTTCCCTTATGTTCATCTGTTTTGTATTTTAGAGCCTTCATATGAGTAAACTCATATAATATTTGCCTTTCTCTGACTGACTAATTCCACTTAGCATAATACCCTCTAGTTCCTTCCATGCTGTTGCGAATGGCAAGATTTCATTCTTTCTCATTGCCAGGTAATATCCATTGAATATATACAGATACCACATCTTCTTTACCCATTCATCCATCGATGGACATTTGGGCACTTTATTTTGCAAAATGTTTCATGGGCACATTTGTCATGAACTACACAAAATAAAACACTGAATTACTTCCAAAGCAAATCTTAAGGCTAACCGCTCCATGAGTAACACTAGAGATAGTATTCATTTAATAAGATCTAAATCAAATTAGGATAAACATTGTAGAGAGAAAAAAAGAAACACCACATACCTGATACAGAAGTGTGTCCAGCATACTGATGCTGAACACCCTCCCAGCAGCAAAAGGCAGTCGAAACATAAAGGCCAAATTAGAACCTTTCTCTCGTTCTTTCTGTTCAGAAATTTGGAATAGAAAAATCTGTGAGGATTCTATATTTTATACTTTTCTGCTTAAGTTTTCCTGATAAATGTGAAAAAGATACTGTCATTCAACAGTTGGTAGTTATGAATGTACATTACTTCACACACTCTATTGTGTATATCACTGCATTTTTAATATGTCCCTTTAATTTTCATAACCAAGTTTTCTTCACCAATTAAAGTACCTAATAATTAAGGAAGGTTCATCCTCTGATGTATAAACATGTACTTACTCTTTCTTTTAAGTTTGTATTTAAATTCCCGTTAGCATACAATCTAATATTGGCTTCAGGTGTAGAATTTAGTGATTCGACACTTACTTAGACACTGGTGTTCATCACAAGTGCCCTCCTCAGTCCCCATTGCCTATTTCACCCTTCCCCCACCCACCTCCCCTCTGGTAACCATCAGTTTGTTCTCTGCGGTTAAAAATATTTACTCTTCATAAATATTTCTGCAAAAGACTTGAGGGAATATAAGAAAAAGAACAAATGCAATAAAGGATTTAATAAAACGTAAAAATAATCTAAAACCACATAAAGTGTCATAACTCCTGGAAATTTTCCATCTGGATATTCTCCTGTGTGCGACACAAAAATAGGCAGGTAGGAGCTACCACATCCAGTGGTTTCCAACTTCCTGTCATCTGAGTTTTCATTTCTCTAAATACCTTTAACTTGTGCCAGCCACACCACACTGCAGCTAAGTTCTTTAAATGCCAGAAAAAAAGAAGAAGAAAAGAAAAGAAAAGAAACTCTGTGTGTGTGTGTGTGTGTGTGTGTGTGTGTGTATTACAGTGTATGGGAGTTTCTTTTGAAAAATTCTGTTGCTATTAACTTCCCTTAATAAATGAAGACAGGAGAGCAAATACTTGTGTGAGATTGTACGGATTTTCTTAACTTAATCTTTTACTTAGCAAAGACTAATCTCAAAAATGCTGGTTTCATTTCTTGCCAACTTCCTTTGGAAAAGATAGATACAGCTAAGCAAATAAAAAAAATCAGCCTTTGCTTTTTAAGGCAAAGAAAGTAAGCTCCCATTTCTAAAGTATCAAATATGGAGGCTCCTCAAGAGAAGAAAAGCCTTCTACACCCCGATATTTAAATTGTGCCAAATAGCACTGCTCAAGGAATAAAGGGGGCCGCTGCTGTTGCTTCTTGTGGAGGCCTGAGGCTGCACTGACCCCGGAACTTCTCCTGCACAAACAGATGAGGTCTGTCCAAGAGGCCCTTCCAAGTAGCGACAAAAGTCAATACACCGCATCCATCCCATCCATCTGAGTGAGAAGACTGTCTAGACTATAAGAAGGAATATCCTCACTTGATTTGTAGGGAGAGGGCAAAAGGAAAAATAAGCAAGTGGTGCCTCAATTTTTGTCTGTGTTCATTACATCATAGTGTTTTCTCTAACTTGACTCTAGGTGTCAAGAGGTCTTAGTGTGAACAGCACATGTAGGTCGTTTGGAGATGACCTCTCATTCCTTCCCAGCATTGATAGTGACGAGTCAGAGTGGCTGTCTGGTGCAATATGAAAATTCCTTCCCCAGATTCATATTCCACCTCACAGTGGATAATATTCTCATCTTAGAGCATTCACTCTTCTTAATGTCAGCTCTACAATTCCTCCTCATTCTCTAAATGGTTATTATGCTTTACACCCACAGAAAACACTTTCATATCCAGGGATGCTGCCCTTCTGTGTGTGTGAGTAAAGCTGCATTTGTGATTTACTGTCTTTTTTAGTATTAACTTCCCTTACAGTGGAGAAAAAACACTGACGATCCTATAATGCAAGCTTGGAGGCCCACAAATTTTAATGTTACATAAAAAAAGTAAGAGCTCAAGTAACTCATTCCCTCTTGATGAGAATACATTCCACAATTTCTTTCTTCTAGACAGTGAGCAAGTTGGATCAATTTCTTAACCTTCCCTTTATAAATGCTATTTTTATATATGGGTAAAGAAAGAATAATACATGACTAATACTTAGTCTTACCATCCATCCTGGTGTGATCCTTGTGACAATATCATTTATCTACTCTCAAACACAACACATAAACTAGCAGTTACACACTGGCAGTGCACAGTCCAAACTGGAACTACAGGGAGTGTCATTTGGCCTGCATGAATTTGCTGAGGCTTAATAAGTTCCCACACTTAACCTAAGAGTCTAAATCTCTGATTTATTTTACATTTGGAAAATCTGGTATCATAGGTCTTGTCAACAACTGGCCATAACTGAAAGCATCTGCTTCTTTTTGGATTCATTCTTTCTTATATATGATTCACTTTTATCTATATCACCTGCTTTGCAATGTTCAGGCTCTTGATTTCCACTTCAGAAGATAAAATACTTAGCTGGAAATGAGTCAAGGGATCTGTTAGCTCATATCTTGTTTAAACAGTAAATTATATCAGAAATAACACAGTAAACTAAAAACACATTTACAATATGTGTTAAATTAAGAAAAAAAATAGAAGAAAGCTTTGACTATTCCCATGGTTTGGAAAAAAAAAAAGCAATGTCATCGAGAAACACTTATCCATTAACTGTTATGTATCAGGCACTGAACTGGGTTGTCAGGAAGCAAAGATAATTAACAGAAGACTCCAATTTTGCAGGTATTCATAGTTTTACTTAAAAGACAGACTTAAAATCGAACATTTACAAAGCCATGTGGTGTGAGACTATGGAAGTCTAAGTCTTGGTGTCGTAGATGAAATGACATCAGAGTAGAGCCTTAAAAAAAAGTTTGCCAAACAAATAGGAAGCAATTGTGCATTCCATCTGCATGATCTTATTTCTTCTGTGTTTTTATACAGTAAGAGATTTTGAATATTTACACTGTCATTAGCTTTGGTTTTGAGAAAAGCAACACCTATTCTCTCTTGCGCCTTTATAAAACTATAAAATAAACTACATGTATTTACTTTTCAAACATAAAGGTAAGTCAGTACCATTTAATGTTGTTCAAAAGTTGCAACTCATGAAACACAACTATCATTTTAAAAGTTGGTAAAATAGGCTAAATCAAGATAATTCCCATGACAAGGGAGGGCCTGAAAAACAGAACAGCTCGTGACATACATGCACCTCACCTTGAAAAGAGATCAAGAACTAGAACCAAATAAAATATCTGCAGAAGTAGTTGACAGTCCCCTCTGGGGGAAAATTTTGGAACAGAAAAGGTTAGAAAATAACACTGACACCATAATTGAAGGAGAAACTCCACTCTGGCTAGATTATCAGCACAGACATGTTTTGAAGGATACTTAAAAAAAAGTGTTTGCTTTATTTTCATCAAGCATGAAAAGCATCACTCAAGAGATTTTTAAGTAAGGAAGCCTATGAATTCAAAGGTAAATTCAAATATTTAAATATTTGAGTCCTTGGAAGATAAACGAAGGATGCATAAACTTCCTGTGGAAGTTTTATGACCATGGAAGGAAGGCTATCAATAAAAATTATGTCACAATATGTTCAAACGAATGACTCACTGCTGACTCTAGACTATTTTTTTGGTTTTCAGACTAGTTCCCAAAGATTGTTCCATGTGTTCTGCTTAAGTAGATTGTAATCACATGAACACATAATGAATATTTGATAAATTGTCCCCCATGTTGTAACATTCAAAAATGGGACCCCAGACACCAAAATCATTTTCAAAGTGAAGATTATAATCACACATGAATATACCATTGTAAGATGCATTAAAAATAAACTGTCATAAGTTTAGTTGCATAATTTGATGACAGTATTCAAAGCCTATGAATAAAATTTAAGAAAGTTACATAAACAAATTAAGAAAATATAGTGATTATAGATAGAACAAAAAAGGGAAAGAATAATTAAAGTTACCAGAAACTAAATAGCTTTGCCAAAAAACCCAAAGAATATTGAAATGTCTGTATTCAATTAATTTGATAGAGTTTGATTATGATAGTAAATATATTACAAATAGCAACAGGTCTATCGGGACTATATTTTTAGATTGTTATTACGTTACTTGAAGGGATTTGAAGGAGGATGTTGAACTACAAAATAAAATAAGAGTTTTATATCTTGTGGAGTAATTTATGCACAACAAAAGGTAAGCTAATTATTTGGAATATTTTCTGAGTCTGTGTTTAGTCAAATCAAGCTACATATAATAATAGGATTAAGGATAGACACTTTCAAGAAACTTCTTTACAGTTTATGCCATACAGAAAAATATTTAAGATTAACTAACATACAAATAAGTTTCCACTTTGTCAGTATAATAAATCTGTCATTGTATTTACTACAAAATTTTGAAATGACACTGTTTTACTACTTGAACTGTGACTTGAGCTTCTGTACAACTTAGTACTGCAAACATGAAGCCTTTTTAAAAAGCCTAAGTTACGATTCATCCAATTTTTTGGAAGTCTTTGAGGAAGACTGGCCTTAGTTCTTCTTTAAATATTTAGTGGAATTCCCCTAAGACATATATATGATCCTGAGCTTTTCTTTGCTGGAAGTTTTTTTTAATTACCAATCCAATCTCTACACTAGTTACAAGTCTTTGCAAGCCTTTGTATTTTTTCATGATTTAGTGTAGGTAGGTCATAGGTTTCTTGGAATATATCCCCTTCTTCCAGGTCTAGTTTCTTGGTGTATAATTGTTCCCAGCAGTTCTTACAATCTTTTTACATTTCTGTAGCATCATTTGTAATCTCTTATTTAATTTTTGATTTGATTTGATTTGAGTTTTCTCTTTTTTTTCCTTGTCTAGCTAAGGATTTTCCATCTTAAACATTTAAAGAATTAATGCCAATCTGTCTCAAACTCTCCCAAAAAAATTTAAAATGAGGAAATATTTCCCATTCATTTATGAAGCCAGCACAAAGATGCCACGAGAAAAGAAAACTACAGGCCAATATCCCTGATGAATGCAGATGCAAAAGTCTTCAACATAATACTAGCAAACTTAATCTAACATTATATTAAAAATAGCATTGACCATGATCAACTGGGATTTCTTCCTGGGATGCAAGTATACTTACATATGCAAATAAATTAATGTAATACACCACATTCACAGAATAATAAAAATCAGATGATCATATCAATAAATGCAGAAAAAGACTTTGATAAAATTCAACACTGGTGATTAAAAAAAAACTCTTAACAAACTATATATAGAAGGAATGTACTTCAATTTAATAAAAGCAATTTATGACAAACCCACAGTTAACATCATACTTAAGAGTGAAAAACTGAATCTTTTTTCTTTAAGATCAAGAACAAGGCAAGGATACCCACTTTTGCACTTGTATTCAAAGTAGTGCTGAAAGTACTAGCCAGAGCATTTAGGTATGAAAAAGAAAGAAGAGGTATCCAAATCAAAAAAGAAGAAGTAAAATTATCTCTGTTTGCACATGATACCTTATATATAGAAAAGACTAAAGAGTAAATCCTAAAAACTCCATAAAAAAAACTATTAGAACTAATAAAAAGAATTCAGTAGAATTGCAGCACACTAAATCAGCATACAGGAATCAGTTGCATTTTTGTTTTCACTAACAACAAACTACCTGGAAAATTAATTAGAAAACCAATCCTGCTTATAAAAGCACTAAAAAGAAAAAGAATACTTAAGAGTAAACTTAACTAAGGAGGTCAAATACTTATATACTGAAAACTACAAAACAAAGAAGCAAGAAATTAACAAATGAAAACATATTCTGTGTTCACAAGTTAAAAGACCTAATATGTTAAAATACCCATACTACCCAAAATGAGATACAGATTCAATGAAATCTTGTTAAATCCTCATGCCATTTTTTACAGAAATAAAAAAAATAATTCTAAAACTCCTATGGAACCACAATACTCTGAAATAACCAAAGCAATCTTGAGAAAGAAAAGCAAAACAGGAATATCATGCTTCCTGATTTCAAAATATATTACAAAGCTACATTTATCAAAACAGTTATGCTACTGGCATAAAGACAGACATACAGACAAGTGGAACAGAACAGAAAGTCCAGATATATACAAAATAAAGAAAGGATAGTATTTTCAACAAATAGTTCTGGGAAAACATCCAAAAGAATGAAAATGGACCCTAATTTTATAGTATACACAAAAATTACCTCAAAATGATTACAGACTTAAATGTAAAACATGAAATTTTTTATAGTTTTAAAGTTTTATGCTTTCAGAAGGAAACATAAGTGGAAGCTTCATGACATTGGTTTTAGCAATTATTTTATGGATATGACTCCAAATGCACAGTCAACAAAAATAAAAATACACAATTGAAACAATACCAAACTGAAAAAACTCTGTGCAGCAAAGGAAACCATCAAAGAATAAAAAGGTAGACTTCAGAATTAGAGAAAATATTTGCAAGCCATTATCTGATAACAGGTTAATCTCCAAAATATATAAGGAACTCTTACAACTCAATTGTAAAAAAACAAAACAACAAATAACCCAATTAAAAATGAATTAAGAACTTGAATGGACGTTTCTCTGAAGAAGATCTACAAATTCAACAGATATATGGAAAAAATGCATATCACTAATTATCAGGGAAATTCTAATTAAAAGGACAGTGATATATCATGTCACACCTAACAGGATGGCTATTATAAAAAAAAAAAAAAGAAGCTAGTGAGGATGTAGAGAACTTGCAACCCTTTTAAACTGTTGATCAGATTGTAAAAATGTTCACTGTAAAACACACACACACAGACACGCAGACACACACAAAACGAAAAAACAGCATGGAAGTTCTTCAAAAAATGAAAAATAGAACTACCATATGATCCAGTAATGACACTTCTGGGTCTTTATACAAAAGAATTAAAATAAGGACTATGAAGAGATATGAATACTCTTATGTTCATTGTAGCACTATCCACAATGCCAAGATGTAGAAACAACCTAAAGGTCCATGAACAGTTGATTGGATAAAGAAAATACAGTAAAATCATGCAGTAGAGTAATTCCGTCCTAAGAAAGAAGGAAATTCTGCAATATGCAGCAACATGGACAGACCTAAAGAATACTAGACTAAGTGAAATAAGCTAGTCATCGAAAAACAGGTAATACAGGATTCTTACGCATAAGAAGCATCTAAATTAGTCAAATTCATAGAATCAGTGTGGGAAGTGTGGTTACCAGAGGCTGGAGGAACGGGGCAACGGGGAGTTACTGGTCTACGGGCATAAAGGTTCAATCAAGCAAAATGAACAAGCCCGAGAGATCTGCTGCGCAGCATCGTGCCTATAGTCAGCAATAACATACTGCACACTTAAAGATTTACTAAGGAGGAAAATCTCATATTAAGTGCTCTTTTCAAATTAAATTAAATAAAAAATTGCTCCGAAGCACCTGTAGCTTTCTAGCTTTTTGGATACCAATCTTACTCCCTTTGTGTATATATTTGTTTGGTATGGATAACTGCAGATGGCTTCCTGAGGTCAATGCCCGTCAAGGGTCTTATGTAGTTTGGGCCTTGAAATGCAGGGCTGTTTAAGTGTATTGTTTTCTCTGGCTCTGTATTCAACAATGAGCAATGCCTTGTAACCAAATAAAGTAAAACAACTAAATAATGATGGAAACACTTATTAATATAGAAGGAGAAGTAATAAGAAAAAAAATAACAATCATTTAAAATGCTTGACTACTGTGACATTCATTTTAATACTTCAAATATAAAATGTACTCAACAGTTGTCTTCGTCACCTTAGATGGCATTTTTTGTGATTCCCTGGAATTTTTTTAACTCACCAAGAAATGAAATAGAGTCTGCAAGCCCTCTCTCTTATATGTAAATCTATATCTACATTTATATCTACATTTATCCAAGTTTATTAAAAGACAAATAATTGCTAGCCTCATTGAAAACAATAAGTAATCACTATATTATTGAATTTCATAAATTATTTAACTGTATAAAACTACAAAATGTTAGAAATTGAACTTTTCTAACTTTTCAGTTATACAAATCCTTTATTGCATTTGATATTTCACTTCAGATAGTTTTAAAAGTTTGATACATGTTTTCATATTTACAATATACACATACATGGCTGCCTTGTGGCATCATTTCAGGGGAAGCCACTTAGATCACAGTTTCTATGTACTTTCTAGACTGTGTCCTGTGCAACTTTATTGGTCAAAGGTCAAGGTTTTTGTCTTAGTCCGTTGGGCTCCAATTACAGAATATCACAGACTGGGTGGCTTATCACCAACAGAAATTTATTTCTCATGGTGCTGGAGGCTAAGAAGTCCAAGATGAAGGTGCTGGCAGATTCAATGTCTGGAGAAAGCTCACTTTCTGGTTCATAGACAGCCATCTTCTCCCTGTGACCTCACATGGTGGAGGAGTTCTCTGGAGTATCTTTTATAAAAGGCTCCACCCTCATGACTTACTCACCTCCCAGAAGCCTTATTTCGTAACATCATCACATCGGGGTTAGGTTTCAACATATGAATTTGCGGGGAGGGGACACAAACATTCAGTCTATGGCAACTTCGGATATATTGTATGAAATCATAAATCATAGTACTATGAACATTCCAAATAGATAAATTTGCACATGAAAATAATTATCCACAGGAGCACCTCGGTGACTCCTGTGGTTAAGTGTCTGACACTTCATTTTGGCCCAGGTCATGATCTCATGACTTGTGAGACTGAGGCTTGCATCAATCCCAGCACTGACAGCACAGAGCCTGCTTGGGATTCTCTCTCTCCTGTCTCTCTGCTCCTCACCCCACTTGTGCTATCTCTCTCTCAAATATAAACATTAAAAAGATATTAGTATTACCCACATAAAAAACATTTTAATAGTCCTCTAGAGTGGATCAGGTAATGATTTTCTACATTTAAAAGAAATAGAAACTAGTATGGGGAAAGGTAAGTATTTTCTTCAAAACAGGATAAAAAAAAACCTTTTCTAATGAATTAAATCCAGTGTAGGCAGTTAAAACCAAACTTCCATTCAACCATCTAGGACTTCGATTATGAATAAAAAGTAATCAGAACAAAAAAGAAGGTCACGTGTTTTTGTTTGTTCCTATACATCTATGCCTCCCATCACATTATAAATTCCATGTATTTATTCTATTGGAAACCTCTATTATTTAGCAAGGTATTTGCCTCATGATAGATACTTAGTAAATATTTATTGGCTTGAATTTAAATTGAGAATATGTAAAATTTGCCTTCTTGCTTTTACACAGTGGACATATTACAAAAATAATGCTGACAGTCTCCACTTATTTCTCCCAGAAGCTATCTTCAATTTTTATCATTTTTCTCTATCACTGACTACAAAGTGATGATTTACAGACATGACTCTTTGCAGTCTGAAACCAATTCTGTAACACCAACTGGGTGTCCTACAATTCAATTCGATTCTGACACTACCCAGAGTTGACTCAGACCCACGGGTTAAGGGGCTCAGTCCCACAAGACTATTCCCAGGCACAAGTCCCATGTGTCTCCAAGGAAACTGTACTTTGTCCAAACTGCTATAAATTTGGGTCTTTCCCCTTTAGTTTTGATAATTTGCTGGAATGCTCATAGAACTCATGAAAATGCTATAGTTAATAATTATCATTTTATTATAAAGAATAAAAATGAATGGTGGATTAAAAGAAAGTACAGAGAGTCCGTCGGGAAGGATCCCGAGCACAGGAGTTTCTGTTCCGCTGAAGATAGAACACACTGCTTTCTTGGCACGTCAATATGCTGACCTACCAGGAAGCTTTCAAATCCTCGCTTTTCAGAATTTTTATCAATTTCATTATGTAGACATGATTACTTAAGTCATTGGCCATGTGATTAACTCAATGTCCAGCCCTTCTTCTGTCCCTGGAAGTTTGGAGGTGAGGAAGACATTGAAATTCTATATTATATATTCTAATCATGAGGTTGCTTTTTCTGGTTCTCATCCTGAAGCTATCTCCTCCATGATTTGCCTCCTTAGCATAAAATCAGGTATGATTGAAAGATATGAACAACAAAAGATACCTCTATCACTCATAAATTCCAAGATTTTTTGAAGCTCTGTGTCAGGAACCAGGAACAAAGACCAAATATATATTATTATTATTATACCACACCATTCAACTCACATTTTCATTACTTTGCCTCTTACATCAGTGTGCAATTACCATATGATTGCTCAAGTGTAATTATGATCATTATTGGGGAATGGTGATAGTTCAAAAGCAATTTTAAAGGAAGCAATTTTAAAGCAAATTGTGCCATAAGCATGAATAAAAGGCTTTTTTTTTATGCAATGCAGCAAGACAAGAGAGATGAAATAAGACTTCAGAGGAAATGAGATCAAAATTTCTCTTTTTAATATTGTTGTCCTTCTCTTCTCTGTTTGCTTATTACCTGTCACATTTTCCATCTCTGCTTAACTCCAATACAGTGTTTCTGATGCCTGTTATACTTATTTTGTTAGGGGAAGTGTCAATGACCCAACATGACCAATGTCCAAACATGGGCAGTAATAGTGGGAAAACACTGGCAGTAATGGGAATATCCGAGACAAAAAGAATAACGTAAAGCAAAACAATTCAGGAACAAAAGTGGACAACAACAAAAGAAAGATCAGATGAAGGAAAAATGCCAACTAAAGCACTAATATTCAGAATATGTCCTGACAGATTGCATACATTTGAAAAAAAATCAGTGTGATATATTGCACATAACAGAAATGTTGATTGTCCCATCAACATCCATTGCCCAGTTCTTCTTAGGCACATGACTAAATTACATTTCCCAGTCTCCCTTGAAGTTGGGTGCGGCCACATGAATGAGTTCTAGCCAATGGCATATAGGTGGAAGTTTATTTGCCATTCCCAGTCCTGGCCCATAATGATTCTACCTGTTTAATACTGGTGTGTATATACTGTTATTTGCTACCTAGGACAGTAACTCAGGCAAGAATTAGTTTCAAGTAAAGACTGAAAATAAACAGGTAGCTTAGAGATTACGAACCTCCAATATTTAAAAATTATGTGCTTCTAAATGCTCAACAGCATAGGAGAAAACTGAAACAAGGCACTGAACAACAAAGTCCAGCCCAACACTATGATCTCAATAACCTCAAGGTAGCTTCCAAGGAGATAGGGAGATGCATGGATTGAGACAAAGAGATAAAAATCTTAAAGATTATATTTTAAGAAAGAATTTTGAGGATAAAAATTTATGGAAGTAAATATATCAGAAGTTTATCAAATTTTTGAGAGAAATTAGCAGATTAGTCTGAAATATTGCTAGACTTTAAATGTCTTGGGCAAAAATGCTTTCATAAACTTAAAATATCTTTAGATTTTTTCAAATTTGCATAAGCAAAAAGCAGGATACAAAACTCACACAGGATGCAGGAGTATGTACTCCCAAAGTGACGTGGATAAAAATAGCTTAGGAAAAAGCTTAAGGTGAAACAAAGGTCACATAAAACAGTAAAAGGAATACCTCCACACAAATCTAAAAAAAGTAATCAAGGAATAATCAAGGACTTTCCTTTTTATAAGAACAGACAGAGGTCCTCAACAATGATCTATTATTCACATCATTGTCCCAGACCAGTAATCCTTCCCTGGTCTCAATTCTCTCCTTTCCCTAATGGAAGTTATTATTCTGGATATTCTTCCGTGGGTGGCCTCTTCCAGAGAATTCTTACAGGTTACTACTTCCATTACCAGCAACAACCAAGGTTCTATTAGAATGCAAGATCTCTCAGGAAACTACCCAAATGCAATCATCACACAAGTAAAGCAGCCGGGGTCAAAGCAATCTAATCTTCCACAAGCATCCTGACAAATTCCAGCACTTCTTGAGTTTAAATGGAAACCACTTAGTGTCAGAAAAGTGTGGCAAGCAGCCCAGCTGTTGTTTGTTTCTAATTCAAAACCTTGATTATGTTTCTAAAGGTGAAGGTTTCATCTGTGTAAGTGCATCTAATTATAGATAGAATAAAATGATCTTCATAACTATGTTTGAAAGAATACAAATTTACCTATTCCTCAGCCAATATAACTCTAGAATGTGTTACTCAAATACTAGAAATAAAGGTCAGTTTCCTAATTCTAAAAACATCTTCTTGCATCCAGAAGACAAATATAGAAAGATAATACTTTAAAGGATAATTTAGCTGTATTTATATCAGATAAAAAGCACTGATTGGAAATGATCATTGATGGTACACGTGTTAGTTTCCTAGAGCTGCCATTGCAAAGTACCACCGACCACGTGGCCTACACAACAGAAATGTATTCTCAGAGCTCTGGAGGCTGGATGTCTGATATCAACGCGTCAGCACCATCGGTTGCTTCTGAGGACTGTAAGTGAAGGCTGGGTTCCAAGCTGTTCTTGGCTTGTGAATGGCTGTCTTCTCCCTGTTTCTCTTCACATTGTCTTCCCCTTTTTGTGCATCTGTTTCTGTATCCAAATTTATTATTTTTTTAGGATGCCAACTGTATTAGATTAGAACCCATCTCAATGGCCTTCTTTATCCAATTACCCCTATAAAAACTCTATCTTCAAAAAGACCACATTCAGAAATAATAGAAGTTAGGACTCCAACACATGATTTTTGAGGTGGAGGAACATAGTTTAAGTCCAAACAGCACAAAAGTCTAAAAAGTTTCTATGTGACAAAATCCCTATTTCAATGGATAAAGTGTTAATAACTGAATTGAAAAAAAATCTTCTATGACTTTATAACCTCCAAACCAATTGGTTTTAATTCCAATTTCCCTGGCCCCTCTTCATCTAAATAATTAGGGAATGTACCAAATTCTTTTCTTCTTTTTGGGAAATACTTGGAATGTGTATGGGTAAATACAAACCTCAAAAATAAATGAATTCCCTTGATGCCAAAAGACACAGAAAACTCATTCCTTTCTGCTCTTTTTGCTAAAGCATTTCCTTTAGAAAACTTGCAATTGTAAATTCTCTCTGTATACTTGAGAGGAAGGCAAAACTTTTGAAAATCTGAATAATCTCTAGCCAGATTTTGTATCTCAGTGAAGTCTTTCTTGGGAGCTTTAGAACGATCTTTCTGAAATGTGAACACAGAGCATCCTGTCTCTGTCTGTTTGGGAGGTTAGCCTAGGTGCCTGGCTCAAAGCTGTAACTTTTCCTTGTTGCAGAAATACAGGAAGTTTTATTTTTCCTTTCTATCAAGACATTAGCATGTATGCAAATGACTCTATTTGCCTGGCTATATAAAAGAATGAGATGCCTCTCCGTTTCTGCAATCTCTTTATTGGATTGCTTGAGATATCTTTCACAGTCTGGTTTAATGCTTATTCAAGTAAATCTTTCCTACAGTTGTGAAGAGGATTTCTAGGCTGGCAGAAGATTTTAAACTAATTCCCCAACAAAAATAAAAATTTCATTTTCTTCTTCTTTTTCCCTGATGCAATAGACACACAATAATATAGACAAACACAGTCAACACTACGGAAAACATCTTCCACAATTATGACCTTGAAACATCTATTCGGCATAAAATTGAATACACAGAATGGAATATTTGTTAGTGAAATCCGCAACATTTTACAGTTATGTTTTTAGTACCATTTATTTGGTTACTGATTATAAGCCAACACTGGCCTAAATGTATTGGACAGATCATGTGGTGTAATCGTGCAGCCATCCTACTACTTGGCTATTACCATTATTTCCAGAGAGGAATCCCAAAGCCATCAATGTGTAAATAATTTATTTAGCCAGTTTCCATTCCTAGAAAGGAGTAGAGAAATGGAGCAATTTGACTCCAGAGCTTGTGTTCTTCCTCACTAGATGACCCTCCCTCACGCTGTCATGAAGGAGACCATCAGACACCCTGCTGCCACCGACTCCCGCTGGATTCCTTCCTGATAACTGGGTTTGCCTGTGGCTGCTCGGCTGATTTAGCTCTGCCTGCCACCACCCTTTCCATGTTGTTAAAGCATGTTGTTAATGGAAGTTTTCTGTCCTGAATGTTGCTGTCTTTATGCCTCTCTTACTGCACTGACTTGACAGCAACGTATTCTTGGAAAACTTATTTTACCTGGCTTAAGCTCAGTTTCTTCTTCTGAAGGCAGTGCCTAACAGCAACTTAACTATGATGACAAAGGAACAGTGGGAAGGCCCTACTAACAGAATGTACATGACCAGTTCTGAAGGTGGATACCAACAAACCAGAGGGCAGAAATGTCCTTACTCAGCAATATATCTTCTAGAAAATTCGACTATGTAATCAAAACAAAATGAAGTGGAAAAAGGAACTAACCAAATAACAACAACAACAAATGTAAGGCATCATTTTCTGTGTCTCTTATATTGCTACAAACAATGAAGATGGAACAGATTTAACACATTTTCACAGGTATAAGATTGAGTCTTATTGTTTTCTCTCGTATGAAATTCTCCCAGTATACTAACATCAAGTCAATGCTGCATGCAAAAACCATTCAGACATTAAGAATGGAAACCACACCTTTCTGTCCACATAACATGACTTTGTAATCCTACTTCGTCTGTTCACATTACCCTGATCCCTATGGAATCCTAATCAAACTCCCACCTCAAAAGAGCCTCATTAAATAAGATTTCCAATACCCAATAAACTTTGACCCAGTTCCCAAGTACCGCCATAGCTCTCCTGAGGTGACAGTCTCCCTTCTCTAAGTTCGTAATAAACTCAGCTTTGTCATAGATTGTGTTGGTGACATCTGGGAAGCTAACTTTCAAGAAAGCCTTTCCGAAGGCCTTATGGATTATTTTAAGCTGCAAAGCCTTCTATAAAACGTAGATTTCTTGACATAGCACTCATGATATTATCAATATAACCGATATTAAAAGCAAGTATATGCATTCTTGTTGCATTTAACTCTTTCTTAAATCATGCTTTCAATCTATAATAAATGATAAGAGAACAAGATATCTTCACTATGTTCACTTGTGATACAAATGGCTCAAATCTGTCAACTCACAATAAAAAATGATAAATTAAGATTTTAGCTCCAAAACAAGAATTCATAATAGCATTTTTATTTTTACTATCCCATGGCATTTCTTTCTATATATAGGAATTTCAGTTACTCTTTCAAGAAAAATAGTTAAATGAAACCTCCTTAATATGAAGTCTTACCTTTTCCAGTTTTGAAAGAGCAAGAGAGTAACAGTCTTTGGCTCTGAATTGCATGAATCTCATGTTGGCCGGGTGAGTAAGCTCTGTGATAATACTGAGACTGGAAAACAACCTACATTTAAAAACACACACACACAAAAAGGCATTGGCATCATACTAACAATCCAATACGGTATTTTTTATAACAACATATTTATGAGTGAGAGATTCCTAGCTGTAGGCATAAAACTACACCCAATTGCAAGAGCAAGCATTGCCATATAAACTGTCTGTACAGTGCAAAAAATATGAAATGCTATTTCCCCAAAAATACTTTAACCAACATTTTAGCACTATAAGAAAAATAAACTTAGTTATTTGGCTTTTATTAGACATTTTCTCTACAATTATGAATTGGCATAGAAGAGAAGCTCATGAAGCTGATTTAAGAAGTTACAGGTGACTTTGTGGATAATATCAAAATAGAAATTTATAAGATGAATATGACAATAAACAAAAATTCCATGTGATGAGTTTATTATCCATAAGGTGAGTTCTTTGATCTTCTAATATTCCCTATTCTCACAGTATACAATTTTAAATGTAAAATCTTGCTACAATGAACTCCTGAGAAAAGAAAATAACACAAATAAGATTTCACTGTAATAAATTGAAACCAAGTCTCAATTGATAGTGAATTCTAGAACAATTCTGAGAATTTTCACATGTCCCATAGCTTTGCATTAGCTTCCTTCCTATTCACATCCTTCCCCCAAAACACACATGCATACACTCACACGCACACACACAAAGATAATAGTTGTCAGATCATAGCTTCATTATGGTTATTTCTATTCACTGAGGGCAATGTTTAATATCTAATTTAATAAATAATAATGAAGTGCTTATTATTGGAGAGCTCTGGTCTCCAAGACCTAAAAAGAGGTATACAGAGAAATTCTTGCCTTTAAATTAGACTCTACTACCCAGTAGAGGACACTATAAAAATGTATAAGTTATAAGGCTCTATATGTTTTCCTAAAAGTGATAAATATGGCTGACTGAACCTCACATTAAGACATCAGTGAAGGGGTATCTTATGAGAAGCATCCAGGACAGTGTTGAGATGTAAAACCAGAGTAGTTATTTGTGAAAAAAAAATATAGCTGCAAACCAATGAAAATGTATTTCACCTTTTGGGAAATTTTTATATTCTCGGAGAAATATAGCTTGTATCTTTCATACATATTATTATTCAAACTTTGGATACTTCTGTGATTACTTGGATGATATAATCATTTTCTAACACATTATATCAAGTAGAAATTATTATTCAAACTTTGGATACTTCTGTGATTACCTGGATGATATAATCGTTTTCTAACACATTATATCAAGTAGAAATATGTAGCTATATAGTTGAGATCTGACTAATGGTGAATGGTAATATGATTGAGTGACCCGATCATTGTATTTAAGTGACTTGTAGAGTTGAAATTAGAACCAAAAATTTTATATGATGTGCCGTTTGTTTTATATAAGTGAATCTATACCATTATGTTATTTTAAGCTGAGAAAGTGAATGTATTGTCTAAGTCTGCCACCTAGTGAAAATCTAGAAATAAATAATACTTAAATAATGTAATGTTTTATTGCATTGTCTTTTATATCTATAAAGTATTACTTACATTCAATTATAAGTTTGGCTTTGTAATAGCTTTAAGTATCTATCTTTAAAATATGAATCTGTAAATCTATTTCTGGGCTTTAATATGACCTAAACACATTTTGAATTTAAAACACTTTAGAAATAAAATGACATAATAAATCTATTTTCCCCTAGGTCCTAGCATCATAATAAAGCAATATTCTAATTGAAAAATAATATGGTCTGTGGCGCCTGGGTGGTTCAGTTGCTTAAGCATCCGACTTTGGCTCAGTTCATGATCTTGCAGTTTGTGAGTTCAAGCTGTGCTGACAGCTCAGAGCCTGGAGCCTGCATTGGATTCTGTGTCTCCCTCTTTCACTGTCTCTCCACTGCTCAGGATCTCTCTCTCTCTCTCTCAAAAATAAAAATAAACATTAAAAACAAGAAAAATAATATGGTTTTTTTCTCTTTAAAACTTTTCTACAATTTATGTTCTGATTGAGTAATGTAAATATCATTGTGGAGATGTGCAAAATCTTATGGAATAGTTCTCTGCTTGAATTAACTTATTCAAAAAATACTTTTGACAGACATACCCAGTTATGCTAACTAATATAAAGATGAAAAACACACCATATACTCTACTTCAGAGATCACTGGCAGAATTCTGAGACTAGCTGCAATTATATATTCAAGAAAAACAATCATAAGGACATGCAAATCTGGAAAATGTTCACAATATTTTAAATTAAAAAAACTGAGCTAGTGTGCTATACTATAAACTTCCATTTGTTGTGGTGGCTAGGAATGATGTTTCTGAATAACAAGCATATATATTAACATATAGGTATACAGATACACTTTGATATGTAAAACACCAGCTTTAGACTATAATTGACTCTCAACACTGAAATAAATATGAATATATTTTAATCTTTTACAAATAATTTTTAAACACTTTAAGTCTGAGATATCAGACATCTCCTGTATTTACATTTTTTATCTATGGAAGCCAATAAAAATAATAAGAATATTTCAGCACTATATAAATGATTCATTCTTGTATTTATATATATTCATTATCACTATTTTCAATTATGTCATTTCACACATACATAGGTATGACATTTCCGCAATAAGTATGATTACTGTGCCAAAAATCATTTTGAATATCTTGTGCCAAGCTAAAGACAATATTCTCTTTTTTATTTTTATTTTTTAACTTGCCATTTATGCTCTTAGTATCCTGGGGATGCAAGTCTTCTAACTGGAAGGCTCTCCCCCACTCCAACTTTCCCCTCCAAGCACTCTTCACATCCTGGCTAAAACAGTATTTTTAAACTCTATCCTTCAGTGATCTCCTTCCTGTTATTCTTCTAATGAAGATCAAGGTGTTACCATGCTCTACAAAGCCATGAATATTCTGGTTCTGATTCTGACTTCAGCCTCACGTTATCAGTTTTCCACTCGCTCTGCTCCAAGTCCTCTAATATGCCAGCCGCAGCCCCTCAGAGCCTTTGGGTATGCTGCCCCCTTGTGGAATGTTCTCCTCCGCTCCTTAACGGCTCAGTCTATCCAGTAAGCAACTGAGTAAATCCTTCAGGGAGGTAGGTGTTCCTTGATTCACGGGACTAGATCATACATTCTTGTTGTCTGCACCCGTATAACATTCTACTCTTTTCAGCAGTTGCTACACTTCTAATTCCCTAGTCGAATCTCTTGTTTACTATGTTCCCTGCTTAGACTATCACTACTTAATCATACTGATCACTAGGTCTGCCTTAGGCACTGCTGCAGCGACAGCATTCTGTATAGTCCCCAAACTTACTGGATGCTCAGTGATATCATGAATGAATCACAACTGCAGGTGTTTGTAGACGTCCTCCTGACCTACCATGGGGTTAATGCAGGAATTTCTCTGATTTCTGCAATACACAGATCTGTGACTTGGTTGAATGTTCTCGTTGCCAGAGCACTGACTATCTTACCAGTTTGTTCAGCTACATGTTAGGAAAAAAAGCAAAAGTAAAAATGCCTTCATATTAAAACAAAATCAGCCTGAGGGATTTCTGAACTAAATCATTCCTGGACTTTTACAATGCAAATAAAACTAAAATTAATTAAATAAGGAGGCCATTAGACGGAGATGGCTCTGATACCTCATCAAGTTACTGAAGGAAATCAACACCTCAACCTATACAAGTCTCAAGGCTAAGAAATCAAAACCAAAGGACAGCCAATCACAAACAGGCAACAAGGCTTTCCCAAATAATGCAACCACTTAAGCTGTAGGCAATCAAACAATTTCCTTGCTTTATTTCCGTCTCTTCTGTCCCTCACTCCAGTTCGCGGAGTGTTTCTGCTGAATGGCACTGACAAATCTGAACTGATTTTTGCTCAAATAAATTTAAAAAATGTTTAATATGCCTTACTTCATCCTTCAAAATTAGCAAGTATTTACTTTTGTACCCATTCTGTTTTAAACTAATGTTTATCGATCCTGTGTGCTCTCTAGAAAGACCTTTGCTTCACAACTCCTTGAGTAAGTTTTCTAATCTGCCTTTCTCCTGATACACAGACTTAGGTTGCTGGTTTGAATCGGGCATTTTTTTTTCTATTTAGGAAAAGATAAACAAGTAAATTGCTATCAATTTTGGGTTTTTCCTCCTCAGTTAAATGAGAATAGTGATAGATTCCATTGATATGTCAAACATTCCCAAAGTAGAACATTTTGGATTTTCTAAAAAAAAAAAAAAATTTACTGCTTTTATTTATTTTAATGTTTGTTTTGTTTTGTTTTGAAAGACAGAGAGAGCATGAACAGGGGAGGGTCAGAGAGAGAGAGGGAGATACAGAATCTGAAGCAGGCTCCAGGCTCTGAGCTAGCTGTCAGCACAGAGCCTGATGCGGGGCTCAAACCCACAAACCATGAAATCATGACCTGAGTCGAAATCAGACGCTTAACCAACTGAGCCATCCAGGCGCCCCCCAAAGTAGAACATTTTGATAGTCTGACATAAACATTTTGACATGCTTCTTTAATTTAGTTTAGATATGAACACTTGTTCATAAAAATGTGAAAATAGGCAATATTTTCAACACACCAAGTGCTTGTGAGGTAAAGCTTCAGCAAGAGGAACTTAAATTTTAAAGTGAGGACCTGCTTTTCTTTCAATTTGGAAATCAGACACTCAGCAGATCTTTCTAGGAAAATGACTCATGAGTGTTTTCTCTCAGATGTATAAACTAAGGTCCTTAGGCACAGGAGAGGAAAAGGTCTGACCATATCTGACTTGAAAAGACCTTATCTCTTTAGTCTGTGGTACTTTGAAATGGTCTCTAGGGTTGATGGACCAAGTGTTCAGGATTCAAAGAATCTCTTCTGAGTTAAGTACTAGAGATACTCTCTTACCTAGAGGACCTGGAACCAATGGAATAGATTGCCCCTGAAGGAGTTTGCTGCTTGCTAAAAGGGCTACTACTCTGAACCCACAAAGGAGAACTCATCATGAATGAAGGGGAAAATCTGGGCAAGTGATGAATACAGGGTCTGCTTTGTTTGTTCTGGTGACAAGCTTGGCGGAGGCTGGAGGTTCCTCTTGTCCTAGCCATCACATAAGGAATGTGCATCAAATATTTGAGGTGAAAACCGTAGTCCTGCTCTAGACTCTGGATGTGGAAAATAAAACGCTTTCTGGGTAGGTTCTCTGGAGGAAACACGCAAGGGCCAAACGAGCAAATACATAATTGCCGTACTGGATAGAGACACATTGTGTAATCCAGTTTTCAATTACATAACTATGTTTAAGTTATAAACGCAATTCCAGACGAAAAGGAATTCTTCTGATACCCCCATCTCTTCTCTGACGATTCTTCCTAGCCTCATCCCCCAAATATACTGCTAGTGAATTAATGAGTTTCTCCTATTTTGCCTTGGTCTTTTGGGACTGAGTAACTCTGAAAGGTCCTTGGACAATCTGGAGAAAAAAGAGAGAGGACTGTCAAATGAAGGTGTATACCCTAATAAGCTGGGCAGGTCGGGATTTGTAAGGCTGAACCAAACAGACGCCATGACAGGCTTTGTTTCCCCTCTAAGTTAAAAGGTCTAAGGTCAGTCTCTCCAGAACCATTTGGCCATTTGGCAGTCATACATTGCCCGGGGGTATCCAATCAGGAAAGCCCAGCTACCTCTCCCCACATTCCTAAGGGTAAGGCCTGCAGATGGGAACTTTAGATAAGACCCTGTTACCTAATGTTAAAGTTAACCCCATAGTCACCAAACAAGACCCTGAACTTTCTGTAACTGGTTAATTTCAAAGACACCCTAAATGTTGTGATTGGGTGCCTCCAAAAGTAACGAACGCTCTGAACAGTGTGTATGGTTAGAGCTGCTGCCAAGACTGCTGTACCATTATGATTGGGTCACTGTACCTATGTCACAATTTCCTGTAACTCCCCCTTCCTAAGCCCCATAAAAACCCTACTCAGCCCTTGTTCGGGGCTCTCAGCACGGATCCACTGCGTTGGTGAAGTCTGTGAGCCCGAATTAGGCCCGGCGAGCCTAAGCCGTAATAATAAATGCCCTTTGCTTTTACATGCGTGACTCGGTCTCCCTGGAGGTTTCTGGTTTTGGGGTGATATTGAAATCTTGGGCATTACAGATTCAAGTGGTCAATTTTCAGCTTCTGAATAACAACAGCTTTAACCCTACTCCAAACTGGCAAAACAAGTCATACCAGTTTTTATTAATAACTTGTGAACTAGAGCACTGTTACTTTCATTTCATATTGAATTCCATCTCATTCTTATCTCCTGGGCTCTAATATAAGCACAGATAGAAGATTTCTCTAACATACTGCTCCGTAGTTTTAAAAACTGAAAATGTAAAGGTCAAAATGCCCCATGTCAAAATGAAATGTCAAAATAATCAAGTTAAAATGGCATTTACAAACTAATAGCTACACGGTCATTTACAAACTAACGCTAATAAAATGTAGCATTGCCCCACACAGAGCAACAGCATAAGGTAATCTGAACTTGCATAATCTATACAGCTACAGAGCAGATTAGAATGTGGTTCTTGTTTAAGGAAATTAATAATATTCATGAAGATATAAGGATTAGCTGAAACATTTTTGTGAGATTCTTATTGAAAAAAATTTCTAAGACCGAGATGGAGCTTCTCCTGATGGGTTGCCTTGCCAGCAAACTAAAGCTTAGATAACTTTTCTGTCTCTGTGATAAAGGTAATTGATATATTGGGACCCACAAAACGGAGGCTGTCCCAGAGGCCCAGCCCATGTCACAAATCTAAACTTCAATCAGCCTCTACTTATGGTAAATCTCTATCAAGGAAACCCAATATACACCAATCTCAGTCCTCCAACTCAGCTTTAGCTACCTCAGCTTCTGCTGGAAAACAGGATCTACTACTATCAGTCTTACCATGAAACGCCTGACCTCCTAGCCAGTCATGCCTTGTTTCCATGTGGCCTCTTCTTACATCCTATAAAACTCGCTCTTGCCCAAAATCTCTCCAGAAAAGTGCCTCACTGCTTGTGAGGCACAGCATCCACCCCAGTTCACAGGCTGTGCTCCACTGATGAAAAAAATATCAAACTTGGGGTGTCTGGGTGGCTCAGTGGTTAGGTGTTCAGTTCTTGATTTCGGCTCAAGTCATGATCTCATGGTTCATGGGATCAAACCCCAAGTTGGGCTCTGCACGGATAGCATGGATAGCATGAGGCCTGTTTGAGATTCCCTCTCTCCTTCCCTCCCTCCCACTCAACAAATAAATAAACCTTTTTTAAAAATATCAAACTCATTTCTAAATTGTTTTAGTTTTGTCACTTGACACCTGTAAATATTCCACTTGACCAGAAACACTGTATAGCCAGTCAGCCAATCCCAAATGCCAAGCCAACTCTGGGCTCTATACTTATTCCCATGTTCCTTGCTCCTTATTCATTTTCTGTTTTTCTCTTTCTTGTTCCTTACTCTTCTTCCTGCCTCACACCCCATTTTGTAGTTGTTTAGACCTTTAAGAGTGGAGACTGCCCACTTCGTGAAATGTTAAATAACGTCTGTTTGTATCACTTAACTAGCCTTCTTTAATCATTTTTAACACTATTCACTTACACATACTCAGTGGTCTCTTAGAGATGGAGGCCTGAGCTTTAATGCTAAATAGCTTGGTAACCAGCCACTGTGACTGGATTTCTGACTGCCTCTTGCCCACTTAGGAAGGTAACTGGATCCTAAGTCTGGAATTTTGTGATCTGTCTCTAAGGAATTTCATGTAAGCTAATGGGCTGAGAAACCAAAAGGACAGAAAACTGAGAGTGGAGGGAGGGAGGGAAACAAGAGAGTTAAGACTGGCGTCAGTCCACAGTAGATGATCAGTAATTATCTGTTTAGGGTTTCAGCACAGGTGTGACTATCATAATTGATTTTGGAACTTAATCTGGTAAGCATGGAAGAAAAGCCCTCTGGTGACTCAGGACACTGAAAAGGTAGCAGAACCAGGGGACAGTGAGTTCCAGCAGAAACAAAAGACTGTTAAGATGAGGGTATTAGATGAAATACCCCCAATAGTACTCAGAGTAGTAGTACTCAGAGAACTGAACGAAACTGAGAAGAAGGAGGGTAAATCATTGTTACTTCAAGGTAAAGGCTAAGACCATAAGAATAGGTAGTTAAGTGAAAATACTGAAAAGATCATCTATGTAGGATTGTTGACATCAAGAATTATGGTAGAAGCAGGATTTCTAGAGTCACAGTGAATCAGGAACTAAAATCTTCAAGGAATGTGGGGAAGTGATCTCAAGGGAGGTAACTGCACCTATAAAATGAAACTAAAAAATATGCATGATTTTGGTCATTTATCTTTATAAATAGCATTTGGTACATCATGGGGCTCTATCTGTGTCTTACTTTTGCACTTTATTATATACGACTAGCCTAGTTAGCATGAGTTTAGATTAGGAGCTCATGGATTATCCCCTCAAAAATGTTTGACAGACATTTTTTTCTAGAAATTATTGTTATGTACTTAGGTAAGTAATGATAATGCCACTATATGTATATCTACTCTTAGTTATTCTGATCAGTTAGCTTTAAAAGATTAGAACCTTCACATCTCTCAGTAAGATTGGGATTTGTTATAATTTATTTATTATTATCTTAAAATTAAGATAATTCATTCATAGTATATATAATAAAAATTAAGTCAACAGAAACTTTACCATAATAGAAATAAACTTAAATTCCTGATAAGTTGAAAATTAAAATGATATGTTTAATCAAAAGAACTGAGAATCCTCTCATTAAAAATATAACTAGCTTTTGCCATGCATGGAATCAAAATGCTTCATGTTACTTTGTTCACTGGTTGTAAATCTCATCTTTCTAAATTAATTTTCTACCCTGTATTTCTTTTTGCATTCTCTAGAGAAAAAAAATTACTTACATATCTGTCATATTTTAAACATGTGCTATTCTCCCTTTAATTGTACTATTTCAGAAAGCTCAATAACTAGTTATTGAACAGTTAATGAACTGCCACATTACAGTAACTTTAGAGGGTACATTTGTTCTTCTTCTGGAACAAGACCTTCTTATGCAAGTTCAGAGCAAATTTTCCAGATGCGGTGATAGACTCTTTATAAACCTCATTTGCAGTCTTCATTAACATTGCAAGAAGGGTTAACTACTGTCCACATGAACTTTATAGATGAGGGAAACTGAATTTCTATGAAGTTAAGAAATATACTTAAGGTCTGCGGGATAGAGGTGCCAGATCAAGTCTGTTGCTATATTGTTCCAAGGTCTGTGACTTTTCCACTCTGTCACATGAAAGTGGTCATGATTGGGGCACCTGGGTGGCCAGTTGGTTGAGCGTCCAACTTCAGCTCAGGTCATGATCTCACAGCTTGTGGGTTCAAGCCCAGTATGAGGCTCTGTGCTGACAGCTCAGAGCCTGGAGCCTGCTTCCATTTTCTGTGTGTCCCTCTCTCTCTGCCCCTCCCCTGCTCATGATCTGTCTCTCTCTGTCTCTCAAAAATAAATAAATGGTTTTTTTTAAAAAAAGGAAGTGATCATGATAGTGCTAATATTACAGTAGCAAACATTCACTGAAAAACTGAAAACTACCAGCCATGTGCTACAGCATTATATATTTTTAATTTCAAATCAACTTTGTGATTAAGACATTGAGGTTTAGAGAAGAAAAGTAATTTGCCTAATATCATATAGTAAATAATCACCTTAAGTGGGACTCACATCTAGCCTCTCTCTTCTGAATTCTGAACTCAAACTATAAATTGATAATTACTCTCAATATGTGCTTTGCTACAATATGAAAGTTACAAAGGTGGAGTGATGGGGTTTGATGATGGAGTTCAGATTGTTTCATTTGACTCCATAATTTGGTAGCCCAGATATGTCCTTTGGCCTTGTGCAAAACTCATAAAACTGAAATGATGATCTTTTGGATATTTAAATTTTAAAATGATTTCAGAAAGAAATTCAAGTGACTTAGATGTCATCATTTGCAAGTGATTTTGATGTTGCTTATAGCATGGATTTGGTTTTCATTCTTACCCAAAGATAACCATAATGGAAATTCCGATCTGGATGAGTTATGACTTGGCTCCTAACATGGGTAACTTACCTGTTCAAGTTTTACAACATTTCATTCTTAGTAATCCAGTTTGTAAAAGCATACTTTTAGCCACTGCCAGGCATAAAATTGAAATTAGAACATGGGCTGTCACAGATCATGACTACAACAACACAGGATTTAGAGTTTGTTATATTAAACTATACAAAAAAAGATTTATTATTCTGTTTATTTTTAAAAGACTGATGATACTGTCCTAGAACTTAAACACATGGTGGGCTGCCTGACTAGCTCAGTCGGTTAAGCATCCAGCTCTTGGCATTGGCTCAGGTCACGGTCTCACAGTTTTTGAGTTGGAGCCTCGGCCCAGGCTCTGTGCGGACAGTGTGTGGAATCCTGCTTAGGATTCTCTCTCTCTTCCTCTTTTCTGTCCCATTCCCTCCTCTCAAAATAAATAATCTCAAAAAAATTTTAAAAAGTAAACACATAGTGCCAGTCATACATTAGATGTTAAGTAAGTATTGGTTTTTCGATCAAATGAATGAACCTAACTTCAGGGTAAGAATCTCATGTTCATTCCTTATATCAGAGTCCAATAATCACAGATATTTAGCAGTAAGTAAACAACAGGGCAGAGCTACTCAGACAGTTACCTGAAAAGGGTCTGCACATTTACAATCGTTTTGGCGTCTGCCATGTAGTCTTCCTCGGCACTCATGGTACTCTCTTTGTCCACAACCACCATGTTGGCAGCGAAAGTCACTCCACACCTGAGTAAATCATCTAGGCTTTGATAAAATCAACAGAGAAAAATAGACTTTCAATAAATAAATCACAGTACTAAGATCAGCGCTTGCTTACCCACTGCACTTCTATCGGTGACCCTCAGAGAGGGCTTTCACAGAGTTTGCCCTGGTAGATGTTAATGAGGATTATAATATATTCTCTACTGATATGAAATAATTTGAAGTTTTGAGCTGTTTACGTTTCATCAGATCATAGCTGTTTCAAAGCACTATGCTTTAAGAAATTTTTCAGTAAAATATATTAATTATATCACTAAAACATGGAAAACATCCATTTTGCAATCAAATAGAAATAAAGCATATTAGCCCTTTGATTTTATGGTTAGCACACTATTTCAAAAACATGACATTTATCTTTTTAATCCTATAGTACTTTTGGTAAGAGTAGAGATGAATACTTATATTATCTAGATAGCCTGGCCCAATGAAGAAATACTAAGCTGTGAAATATTCTCAAATGTGCATTATTTCTTTGTGAGAGCTGTGTGTAATAATTGGTTCTACATAGCCACAAGCATGAAAAATATGTAAATATCAGCTGTATTCAAACTTACATTTACCATTTAGGTTTTGAGCAACTGATTGAACAACCTAATTTCTTTAGTTGCATGAAATAATTGCTAAACTAGGATACAAGTTCCTGTGAATTATAATAGTTTTCTCCCCATCACTGATTAAAAAAAAAAACTAGCAGTTTCCCAATGAATTAAAAGAAAATGTTACCAGTAAAACTGAAACAAGGGAACCATTATCTCACTGCCTCTGCTTCTTACAAACTAGAAAAATAGGACTGAATTAGATAAAAGAGACTAAACTTGAATGTGTATAAGAATGTCTTTGTACAAAGTTGATTGAAGACAGAGAAGAAATTGGGTTAATTGATTTCTACATCTTCTGATTTAAAATGAGAAGTGTGGACCTTAAAGAACAGTAGTTTCTTTTAAATGCTTCAGCTGAAGGGGAGTTCCCTGAGGATCTTTTCTAAGTGTGTGACAGGTTGAATTAGCCACATCACGTTAGCAAGAACTATTTTCCTCTTATGAACTTATTTTCCTCTTATGAGGCGGGACTTATTCTGTTATGAGGCGAGAGAATATTACCAAAGCTCTGAGTCCAAGATCCTCAGAAGTAGTTCAGAAAAAATATTTTGCTTGAATCAGGAACAATGCTCTGTGGCAAAGATTTTATGGCTAAAACTGTGGAAACAACTTTAGTCCAAATAAATGTCCTATGGTAGGAGGGGCCAGTACCATAATATCCAATCAATATGATGATCAAGTTTAAATCCCCAGAAATACTTTATTTGGATATTCCTTTTAACTAAGAAATTCGTAATTGTTCTTATATCTATTAAAATACATTTTTTTAAAAAAAGAAAGGAGTAGGTATAAAGTTAATGTGATATAGACCCTTACGGGCCATAAAAATGATGCTCAAGTTATATGCCTTCAATTCACCTTATTATCATTTTAAGTCTCTTTCAATGTCAGCTCTTAAAATCTTTCTCCCCAATTAAAAAAAAATCCCTCCATTGTAATTATCTACATAAAAAGAGGAAAAGATAAAGTGGAAGAAGGTAAGTTTGACTGGAAATGGATATACAGATACAAGTTATGATAGAAAAAATGAATATTTCATCAGTAATAAATCAATGAAGTTGAAACTTGACAAAAATTTCACTACACATACCTGTGCTAAATAGCTAATAGCTACCTATACCTGTATGTATCAGTTAATTCCATACTCAAAATATCGGCAAATGATTTTAGTAATTATGATTAAATACAAGTTTAAATCTATAGAAAATAAATAAAATTGGAATAGCATTTCAGAAACACATAGAAACATTTTGTTCTTCATGTTTTAACTTTGAATAATTTACCTTATGTGCATTTAATATTAAATTTTATTCCTTTTTAATTTTTTTATTATGCTACCAAATTATTCTTATAATGTCATGTGTATCATGATTTTTCCACACTATTCTATCTGCAAAGCCACTTGCCTATCTTTTATTCAGCACGGTTGCTTTATACAGTTCAGCCACCAGATGGCTGACTAAGATAGAAGTTAATATTGATGAAAAAAGATCATCTCAGCTGGCAACCACTTCCCTTGACACTTCTCGAAGTCTCCTTCTCAGGGAGAACTACAATGTGAATGTATGAGTATGTCAGTGTTGTAAATCATTCAAAGGTGTGTCTGCTTTTCTAGGACAATTTCAAACATTAGCCAAAGAGAATAACACAGTGAACCTCCATATTTCAACCACCCAACCCAGCTTCCATAATTATCACTTGTAGCCAATCCTGTTTTTTCTCCATTCATAGGAATTTGACCTTCTCAGTTCCTCTGTGTCTCAACATAAACACGTTTGTAGGGGAAGAATTCATTTCATAGTTTACAGCAGCAAAGACAGATGGGAGGTTTATTCATCTTTGAAATATCCTGTGTTTCTAATGAATTTTAATAGAATACTATACTTTCAAAGTAATATTACTAATGATAAAATATAGGTCGAATTTACATTCATGGATTAAAATAGTAATTTAGTGCATCTAACTACATCGTAGTTAGTTGGTTAGTATTAAGATAACTGATCATGTAAATTATATTAATGTAGACTAGAGGCTAAATATAAGTTAGTCAGTTTGGTCTTTAATATGTCCAACAGCCAATAAGACTTCCAAAGTTACAAGAGTTGTTTTTTTCAATATTTGAAGGACACATCGTAAGCATGAAAGTTCTTAATTGATAACTTTTAGCATTTTGTTTTGACGGTTCTGGTAGACACTTTTTTTAATGGATAGCTAACACATTTTATATGCATATTAGTTCTATGATCTTTAGTTTTTATATTTCTTATAATATTTTCATGCATATAAATAATTTGTATTTTAATACTAACATACTGCCCACATTTGACTTTTTAATTAACACATTTTTAGGATATATATATAGACTGAAACATGTTACTAGAATAAAGTAAACTCTTAAGGAAATGCTCCAGTTTATAAATCTGGCTTAAAACGAGCATCTCAAAATTATTTTGAAGGTTTCCAGAAGTTATGATAATTATATCAGTGCATCGCAATACTGAACCTTTAAGTTTTCTCTATCTCTCTGCCCTTAGTAATAACATTATTGCTACAGACAGCACAAAACTAAAATAGCTTTAGAAACTAAACAAAAGTGGCAAAATTCTCATGCAGCAAGATTTGTTTTAAATCAACAACAGATTACTGCTTAAGAAGTTTGAATACAAGATGTATAACACGAGAACATAAGCTCTGCATGCAAAATACACCATATTTGCAATACTGAAATGGCAAATTACACTCATCATGCAACACGAGGGCACAGCACATGACAACCACAGACACCACACTAGTTAGTGTGCCAAAGATTTTGTCACCTACTTGTCAATAGAGCCCACCATGTAGTAAACCATTGGAAACCAACAGATTGCATCCAGAAAATGCATATCTGGCCTAAGTAGCAGATGGGTTACAAAATGAAACACAATGTCACAACAGTGGCAGCGCTTCTAGGGAAAGGAAGTAAGTTGACTTAGTTTGCATTTCCAAAACTAAACACTGTTGACAAGATTAATTTTAAGTGCCTTTTTTCTTACCATTAATTAGAAAATATCACTTGTACTTGTTATGAATAATACAATGTACTATTATATTATAAAAACAAGTTGTATTTCTGCTTTCTAAATCAGAAACATTATGGCATTATTCTACAAAAATACTGAATTAATA
Source organism: Suricata suricatta (assembly GCF_006229205.1). NCBI lineage: Eukaryota > Metazoa > Chordata > Mammalia > Carnivora > Herpestidae > Suricata > Suricata suricatta. The sequence goes on along the minus strand of NC_043702.1, from coordinate 152,497,496 downwards.
TTCTCATTATGACTAAAAAGTCTTATCAATGAGTTTAATAATTATTCATGCAGAGGAAAAATTGTAAATGAGAAATTAATGATTTTTTCTTGGATGGCCCGAAGCACAGAGAACTAAATTAGCATGCTTGTTAAGAGCACCTTCCCTAAGGGATAGACACAATTACAACATGCCCTTTAATATATCAGCATATTAATAAATAAATATAGTATATATGCACCCATGTAACATATGTATTATATAAAATTAAAATGAAATTCACCTTTTAATAATTGACTTACTCCATATATGTATTGTTGAGCAAATATTTATTAAAATCTTTACTTATATGTGTATTTGGGGAAAGAATCATAAACCTGTATGCTTCCTTAGAAATGACTTAATCTATTGTATTCATTTTGTAAAGTTATTAATTCTTTCATGCAACTATCACCCAGCATATATGTACCCATATATTTGTATAGTAGAAATTTCAGTATACTAAGGCATATGCAGAAAAGAATATCATGTTATCTTGTATTATATAAAATACAGTTTTGGGGACATGTACAAAAGCACTTAATTACAATATATGTTTTAATGAGAAAAAAGAAACAATAGCTTGCACTCAGAAGGCAGAATTGGAGATCATTTCACAGATGGTATTTAATTTGGATGTCTGCCAGTAAAAGAGAAGGAGAGGGAAATTCTAGGAAAAGGGAAGGAGAGCATCTATAATATCCCAGCTAGATGGAGTACTTTCCTCCCTGAATTATTTTCTTCCTGTTGATCATCCTCTTATCACTTTAACTCTAAAGAAAAAGAATGCTTAAAAAGACACTCTTCCAAAGAATACGACTATTGTAATGTTGATTCAACTCAACATTACATTTCTTCATAGTCATTTTAAATGGCCTGTATTATTACATATTATAGTTGTACCACAATTAACATTAAAAATCCTTAATTTGTAAATTATTTGCACTTTTATATTATTAACAATGAAGTCACAAGTTATTTCCAATATCTTACTTTTATATATATATACCATATGTATATACCATATATGTAATATATATATACCATATATAATATATATACCATATATAACGGTATGAATATCTTTAGATGACGTTTTTCTAGCATTAATTTTTAAATCATTTATGCCAAAATATTCATAGAAGGATTTTAGCGAATCACAAAATATAGATCTTTTAAAAGTTCATAATGCGTGTTCTTTTTGACAAATATTATAACAATATACACTCTGAGTAGCGGTCTTTTATAGCACCTTCTGGTGCTGGCTGAGCACTGCTGCGGGGCGCCATTCTCATTGCCGATTCAATGCCTCCGTGTCTCTCCTCCCCTACTTCGTGATTATAGAAGCAGGAGTGAGGCCATAAGGGCCGCAAGACTGGGGCCCTACTGAGACTTTGCGGTGGTATAAAAAAATCATTTTGCCTGAAAAATCATTCTTTGGTTGTTATTTTGTTTCATCTCTTTACTCCTATGCAGTTCCACTCAGATAAAGTGAATAGCTCAAATACTTCTGTGACAGAGATGGATCTGTAATTCTTCCTTATTAATTGCAGAAACATACCCTGGCTGTAATAACCACACTTTTAATCTGACTCATTCTTTTAATTTCAGATCATTTCAATTTCTTTATGCCATCTTCTCTATTCTAAAGTCTACTAAAGCAAGAGTAAATAATGTTATTGAAAAATTCAACTTAATGAAAATACTGAAAATTTAAATCATTGGGGAGAGGGAGGGAGGCAAACCATGGGAGACTGTTGAATACTGAGAACAAACTGAGGACTGATGGGGGAGGGGGAGAGAGGAAGGGGGGTGATGGGCATGGAGGAGGGCACTTGTGGGGATGAGCCCTGCATGTTATATGGAAATCCACTTGACAATAAACTATAAAAGAAAAAAAAATACTGAAAATCTGTGTAATAAATAGTGCTGAGGTCACTGGGGACAAAAATTAAGTCCTTACTTTATGCCAATGCTCCTAGTTAGAGTTAAAACTAAAAATATGGCCTTTGTGTTTTGTTGCTTTGTCCAGTAGGAATCATTAAAGTTACTTAGACATCAAAATTATCGCCTTGTTTTAGGAAACTCATGAATTTTAGCCACATGCAATTCTGTCACGAATGTGTATTTACAATATGCAAGCGACCTTCTACATCTTTAGAAATTATGTTAGCATCTGCACTGCGCAAGCTTGGTTCATCCTTACACAAATTCAGCTATGTTACAAGGTAAATCAAGCCCGTGAAACCTAGTAAATATATAATCTTGATAGAGCATATCTAATGAGAGTCTTATATGCCATCCTTTTTGCAAAATGTAACTTGAATAATAGATTCATCTACTACTTTTAGTGATTAAGTTAGTTTATAAGGAAACTTGAAATATAAAGAACATAGCAATTGTATATTTGCATGTACTATGTTAGCTCATTAAAATAAATTGGCAACAGTTTTCATGTCACAAAATTGCTTAGTAATTGATGAGTGATATAAATGATAGTATAGGCTCTTAATAGACTAATCTTTCTAATTATTGAAAGTTAATTGGCAACCATAACCTTTACATTGAAAGACACTAAGCAAAAACATAAAACATTAATAAAAAGAGGAAATGTCCCTTTCTTATCCTGCACCCTAAACAAAAGACAGGTGAAGAATGGAATGTAGGAAAATGAAACCATCAATACTATAGGATAAAATACATGGGTTTTTTTATCTGAATGTTAAATAGAGAAGACCTATATCTATGTTAGAAATTACATTATGGAAAAGTGAAAATAATTGCAGATTTAACTCTAAAACTCATCACAAAATTTAACAAAAAAGAAACACCTGTTAAAAATAGTTTACTTAGGGGCACCTTGTTGGCTCAGCTGGCTAATCATGACTTCAGCTCAGGTCATGATCTCACAGCTTGCGAGTTCAAAGCCCACATTGGGCTCTCTGTTATCTTCGCAGAGCCCACTTCAGATTCTGTCTCCCTCTTTTTCTGCCCCTCCCCTGCTCGCCCTCTCTCTCTCAAAAAGAAACATTTTTAAAATGTGTTACTTATCCAAAATTCACAGATTCTCTTTGCTTAATATATAAAAAACTGTTTCAAATCAGGAAAAACCAAACGTAACAGAAAAAGAGATCTTGAACAAAATAAATGTGCACAGACCAAAACAAAACACGTTGTATCTAAATAGTAATAAAAGAAATTAAAATTCAAAAAGCACCGAAGTAATTTATGTTAGTAAACAGAAAAAAATTGAGCACATCATTAATCGACAATCTAACTGTAATCGTATTAAGAAAGATGACTTTATGAGTCTAAAATGTCATATTCTTACAAGAGCTTTCATTCTAAAAATTGCCATTATATGAAAATGTTAATTAGCTACTGATTGTTAAGGAGTGAAAAAGTTTGTGGATTTGCATAGATTTGCAAAGTTGAAGATCATTATTTCCCATTTAATAACTGTGATGGATTTAATTTCTGTATTTCAAATTCAGAAATGAATGTAGTGAGACAGTTTATTTTGTCAGCATTTCACAATTCTGTACTTACATAGTTTATTTTTTTCTTAAAAGTGTGTAAGTACTTTCATTTACATGCTTAAAATAAATTACCCTTTTTTGTTAATTGGGTTTCACCCAAATCGACTCATCAGTTTGAATAGTGACAATGTCATTTTCTTGACTGGTACTAGGGGGACAAATGACATTCCTTGACTGCCTTTTCTAAGTGAGATATTGCACTAGTGCTTCATACACATGGTCTTACAGAGTCTCAAAATTAGTTCAGATAAATGTCCTCCTCATTTTACACATTAGAAAACTGAGGCTTAGAGATACTTGATAACATGCAAAAGGCTTATCAGGAAGTGAAGTAAGCTTAGACCTTATCTCAGATCCATATGAGTCCAAAGTTTGAATGTCTTTAATGAGGTCTCTGATATTTCAGACAATTTATCATTGATTTTAAAATAAGCTGAATTTACTGGCTGCTATATATGAAAGGAAGATCGATGTACTAAAGAGATTGATAAGATGTAAAAATTCAGAACATAAACCTGAATCTTGCACTTCAACTCTGTGTAGCTTTGGGTAATATATTCCAAAGTTTTGGCTATTATCTCTGTATCTTATATGAAATGGTATTATGACATGACTAGATGACTTTGAAGGTTGTGGTGGTAGTTGCAATATTTAAAACCAGCATAGCACAACAACAGTCCAAACAGAACCGATGGCCAACCAATCAGAATGGAGATCAGCTCTAATGCCGTATCAAAGCAAGACGGGTTTCATTTAGTTATCAGATGAGATCCACGAGGCCTTCTATCTGGACACATTATGAAAACTTATTTTGGCATGTTACGTTTGTGAATATTACCAATTTAATTTATATTTTAAAATCCCATACATATGACATCTTTTATTATTTATTTCTGTGATATTGAATTAATTGTTCTTTCAGCTAAAATAGCCATGTACTGAATATTATTTTCAGCAACACTCCTGTGAATTAAAACAAAGTCAAAACCCCCTAAGCTAATAATAATCATAAAAGTGTATACAATCCTTAACATACATATTCTTATAACATGGAAATATTTTTTAAGAAGAAAAGCATCATATTTCATTGTAACACTGTAGGATAGATTACAAAATATTAGTTATGGCAGAGGACAAACATTTCATTGTTTGAAAAAAAGGATTGCATAAAACTTCCTGGAACATTATTTATTAGTGTTTAGTTTTCGTTTCCTGATTCTTGGCCAGAAGAGCAGAGGACAACAAATAAAAATGTTAGACATCACTTTTGGGAAGTACTCAGGAAGCTAATAAACTTCACGGCATGTACTTTCATCCTAACAGTTTGAAAGAAAACTCAACCCCCACAAAAGTCATCTTACTAAAACATCATGGGAATAATTAAATCCCAAAATGTAAGTTATTAGAAAAGCAAAAAAATTTGGTGCAAAACAATCCAAAGTTAAAATACACTCTTGTTTCTAAAAAGAATTGACAAATACTGGGTTTTTTGCATATATTAAAAACTGTAAGCTAAGCAACATCATAAAGTTGAAAGAACAATGAAGTATGAATTACATAGAAGGTTCTAATCCTAGAACTAATCTTAGAATAGTCATTTCCCTTCTTTGGTCTGTTTTTCCTTGTCTGTAAAATAAGAGTATTGTAACCAAGAGCCATAAGCTGGTTTATTTAAGTGTTATCACTGTAACTTATAAAGTTTGAGATTTTAGGCTGCTTGGTACATTTCTCTAAGGATAAATCAATTATCAGTGTGTGATACAGATATATTTCTAAGGGGAATAAATGTAAAATAAAAGTGTATAGTATGATGACTAACATGTAGTAAATGCTCAACCATTATTACTATTATGAACAAAGGTTAGAAGTAAAATATATTGATGTTGTTAATGGATCTCTATGGTCTCATTCACACAAAATACTCTCTGACAAAAGCCATATCTAGACTCATGATTCAAATACTGACTAGTTTGCCAATAATGAAGAAGAACAGAGTCTTTAGGGTTTTTTTTTTGATTGACCAGATTCAAGAATTAAGACTATAAAAACAACCACTTGCTTTTATTACTCTAAATTACAAATCAATCAATCAAGCAAGCAATTGATCGTAATTGGGCATTTTGGCAACTTGTTTATTCAGAACCAAACAAAAAGGGACCGATTTGTTATAGCCATTCAAAAATCTACATAAGGTATACACATTAAGAAACTCTAGCCCCTGCCACCTACTTAGTGGGAAAATAAGCTGGACAAAAAAGGATTAATGATACTGAGACTGGATTACTTAATAAGACTAGGTATTAAAAAAGAGAAAAATCCATCTCTATTCCATGGAGTTAACACCACTCCAAAATTTGGAGAAATGGATTCTTTTGGAAGGTGCAATATCATGATTTATAAGAAATATATATTTGGACATTCAGATCATCTGCAGTTCTTGGATCATAGCTGCCCAAACCCTTGGAAAATCCTGAAGAAAGAGAATGGAAACATCTTTTGTCATAATATTTGTTCTCTTGTCCTGAGTTCCTGATATTACTTCAGAGCCATAAAAGAGAAATGGGTGTCTTGTTATTCATAACAAGCCCCTTTCCGCCACAGTCAGGTTGATATTAATGAGGTGACTTCTGAAAAGTTCCTCTTTCAGGGGGGCATGTTGTCAAGGAAACAAACCATGAATAGAGGGTTGGAACTTTTAGTCCCATACCCTGATTTCTGAGAAGGGGAGAGGGGTTTGAGTTCAACAACCAATGGCCAATGATTTAACCAATTATATCCACCCACGTACTACCCCTCCATAAAAACCAAAGGAAGGAGTTAGAGGAGATTCTGGGTTGGTAAACATGTGGACATATGGCAATAGTGGTGCACTCAGAGAGGGCGTGAACATGCCATGCCCTTTCCCCATACCTTGCCGTATTTATCAACTCCATCTGGCTGCTACTGAGTTACATACTTTTTTTTTTTTATAGTAACCCAGTAATCCGGGAAGTAAATTCTCTGAGTTTTATGAGTTGTTCTAGGACATTAATGGAACTTAAGTAGGGAACTCTGATTTCTAGTCTGTTGGTCAGAAGTATAGCTAAAGGGGCACTAAGTGGCTCAGGTGGTTAAGCGTCTGACTCCTGATTTTGGCTCAGGTCATGATCTCATAGTTCGTGGGTTCAAGCCCCATGGTGGGCTCATGCTGACAGTGGAGCCTATTTGAGATTCTCTCTCTGTCCCTCCCCAATTTGCACCCTCTCTCTTCTCTCAAAAATATTAAAATTTAAAAAAAAGAACTCTAACTATCAACCTGGACTTGTGATAGCATCTGAAGTCCAAGGAGAGGGTCACTGGAACCCCCAGTCTAGAGTTGGTTGGGCAGAAACATAGGTGATAAGCTAAACTTGTGATTGGCTTCTGAAGGGAAGAGGTAATCTTGTAGGACTGAACTCAACCTGTGCAACCCTTAACCCAGACAATAGTGTCAGAATTGACTTGAATTGTAGGACACCCAACTGGTCTCAGGTATTACTTGTTGGGGATGTGGGAAAACAACCACCAACATATACACACATTGAAACTGGTTCCCGGAATCCAATTAGATTTACACGTTAGAACAAGATATTTTACCTTGAAATAATGTGAAGCAGGGGAAAAGTCAGTTTTTACCCTTTGCTTTATTACAGGGAAGCTCTAAACACAGCTCTACTCCTTTTTCAAGCCTCTTCCTATCTTCCTTTCTGTATTCTGAGGCCTCAGTTGATCCACTTTGATCCAAGCCATACAAGATGGGGCTGTTCTAAGGCAATCAACTTGAAAATGCACCAGCCTTAAACACTATCTCTAAGGGAACAGACACACCAAAAGCACAAAGAGCCAAAACTTGATGTGTTACAATTCACAGGGCCAAATGAGCATTTCTTGTGTGCCATTTCAGCCAATTACTTAGAGCCTCCTGCCAGAGAGGTTCTAGAATTAGGGATACATTCCAAGGTCTTTGACATGTGTTAATACCACCCCATTCCCATAGGCATCCTGCAACCCAACTTTCATCCTCCTAAGATTTATTTCATTAAGCTTTTATTTCTTCTGACATCTAGTCCAAGTTTCTGCTCCCCCACACCTGCCTTAAATTTACCTGATCTTTCCTTGGATGCCAAAGTGAAAGCAGGAAAGTCAATGAGTCATATACCTGAAAATTCTTCAACTGAAACCTCTAGAGTGTTCTCAATTTTTAGAGTTTATTATCATTGTAATAAAGATACTAAAAAGGATGCATCCGTGAGTGTCATGAAACTGGTATATTCAGAATAAACAGTGCAATTAAGTTAAAATAGTGGGAAGATATTTCTGTTTTGAAAAACTTCTTTTGATAAATTTTAAAGGAGAGACAAGGCAACAGACTTTGGCCTCATTTAGTTTATCCTGAAATGTTGCATCACTTTGGAATTTAAGAGGAGAGTTGGAGGATCCTAAAATATAGTATTGATCTAAGAACCATCTGCTACAAATTTTGAGTCACAGAGAGGAATATCATAATTTTAGGACACAATGAGTTTGACCATAACATTCGGTGACCTACATTTATATTTGGATAAGGATTGTGAAATGCTTAGTCTTATCTCACAAAAGTATATCAGTCCAACATTTTCAAAATAAGTGAACATGGTAGAGCATTAATTATTCATGTTATGTTATAGAATATGTTTTAACAGTGGAAGAATCATAATAACTTATAATTATGTATCATACTATAACATAAGAATGGATCATTAATATGCTTAGCAGATAACTAATGATTCTTTAAAAAGACAAAAAAATTGTCCAGTTCTGGCAGAAATTTTTCTGGCTAGTTGATTAACTTAAGGAAATAACTGTAATTATTTCAATGGCGTCCTTCCCATTGGTATTGAGTGATGACCACTTGCGAAATAGTTTTAAATAAAATGCTCAGGCTGTTCCAGTGATGTTTCAAGTAATGTTTGTGAAACATAACCATAGTCAATGATTTTCTTATCACAAGATATATCTCCCAATGAATCATGTGCCATAATGTATCTGATTTAAAATATTCTAAGCAAATTAAAATAAATTATTTTTGATATAATATTAAAAACTCTTTGTCTTGTTTGGGTATTTTAAAATATACTTACGGGTTATCCAATAGCAGTACTATGGGATTAAGTTCTTTCTTTGGTCTATAATATGCCCTGAGAGGAACAATAAAATTATACAATCCATTTCCAGCTGTTTCAGCTGCAACTATAATTAGCTTATTTTTGAATCCATAGGCTTTTGCGTCCTCATAGTAGTTATGCTGGCAACTCTAGGGAAGAAAAATTATACAAAGAAATGCCATTTTTACACTCCACTAAAATTTGGTGAAAAAATTTAGGATATATGGAAAAGTAAAACTAAGTTAACCTGGTAAATCCTTTATTTTATAAAAAAATTTGAAAATATTGACATCTTTCTATGCCATTCTCCAGCCTGCTTCAGGAAGTAAAGGTGTGCATGGACAAGATAAGTGAATCATGAGTGCATAGCATGATGTACGGGACAGAAAAGACAGCAATCTGTGTGGATACATGTTCTCCTGTAAACTGAACCTGCCGCCAGATGACATCTCGGTATCTAGACTGAAAAACTATCATAATGTGTATGTATAGCCAAACATCATGTTATATACCTTGAATATATGCAATGTTTGTCAATATTACCTCAATAAAGCTGGAAAAAATCTACTTCTGATAATCATTTCCAGAAATATAATAGTAATTAACTAACTTTTGAACATTTCAAGTACTGAATATCTAAAGAGAATAATATGGAAAAAGATTCTCTCTGTTTAAAAAAAAAAACAAAGAAGCAAAGCAAAACCTTAATTATCTAACCGTATACCTGAGCTGTCAAGATAATGATAGAAATACACAGAAGTATAATACTACTACTAGTAATAACAACAAAAACAATAGCAATAATTTATCAAAACTCTATTGTCCTCAGGGTATTTTGCTATTTTCTAGGGGGCTGGTACTTACTAGACTTAGCATTATTAAGCCAACGTTATTTTAAACTAAATTATCTGCATGATAAACTGCTTATCATTCTGCTTTTTCATCTATCTATGTCTCTATGTGAGTTTCTGTTCATTAAGGGTTGAGATTAGTTAAATCTCTGTGGATTCATCAACAGTTCTGGAACATTCTCTATCTTTATTCTTTAATAAAAAATTACAAAATGCTGTTGGGAACAAGGCACCATGAGTCAACAGAAACAATAAATGATAGAATTAGACTCACAAAGACCACAAATTATTGATATTAGATTCAGAATATAAAATGAACACGTTTACTGTGTTTAAAGAAATAGAACATTTAAAGTATGAACAAACAAGAGATTATTTAAAATACCCAGGCAGATGTTAAAAGACATGCATATATTTGGGGAACCTGGGTGGTTTAGTTGGTTAAGCCTCTGACTTCAGCCTAGGCATGATCTCACTGTTCCTGAGTTCCCGAGTTCAAGCCCCGCGATGTGCTCTGTGCTGACAACTCAGAGCCTCAAGCCTATTTCGGATTCTCTGTCTCCTTCTCTCTGCCCCTCCCCCATTCATGCTCTGTCTCTCGCTCTCAAAAATAAAATAAACATTTATAAAATTTAAGAAATGCATATATTCTCTTCTAGAATTAAAAAATACAACAATTAACAATAAAAACTCAAAAGCTGGGTTAGATTACACATTTGATGCATGTGAATGGGGTAAACTACAGGATAGAGTTGAAGTAACTACTCAGAATGTGAGAAGAAAAGAGATATAAAGTAGTATGGGAAAATTAAGATACTTGCACAGTAGTGTGACAATGTCTACCATATGTTTAAACAGGATGCCTGAGGGGCCCCTGGGTGGCTCAGTCGCTTGAGCATCCGACTTCAGCTCAGGTCATGATCTCACCGTTTGTGGGTTCGAGCCCCACGTCGGGCTCTGTGCTGACAGCCCACAGCCTGGAGCCTGCTTCAGATCCTGTGTCTTCCCCTCTCTCTGCCCCTTCCATGATCATGCTCTGTCTCTCTCTCAATGATAAATAAACATTCAAAAAAATTTTTAAACAAGATGCCTGAAAACGAGATGAGAGTCTCAGAAGGAAACCCCATTCAAGCAAATATTGACTGAGGATTTTCTAGAATTAATGAAATACTCAAATCTTCAGTGAAATAAATAAATAAATAAATAAAAATCTGGCTTCATATGCATGACAATGAGAAGACCTTAAATCCAGCCAGACAGAAAAGAGAGACTATCCACAGGGAAGAGAATCTAGACAGATGGACAAATTCTCAATAGCAACTTGGAGCCCATATGACAGTAAATAAAATCTTAATGTGTTTAAAAGAAAAAGAAAACACATAACTTGGAATTGGACACCCAGCAAAACTACCTTTTAAGACTAAGAATATATCTAGGGAAACTGAAATTGATAGAATTTAACACTAATAGGACCTTAGTAAGAGAATTTCTAAAAGCTGTGATCTAGGAAGTAGAAAAATGAATCCAGAAGGAAGGTTTAAGGTATAAAAAAGAATGGAGAAAAGGGGAAATTATTTTAAAAAGGAGGTAGCAATAAGCCTTCATGGGAAGTATGATTGAAGATTTACTAATGTTAAGTTGGATCTGAAACTACATGAAGGAATGAGGTCATTCACAAAGAGGTTGTGGAAAGAGAAGAGTGACAGGTGATGTTGAGATTATTAAGAAACTTGAATATTTATGAGATAAAATGAGGAAAACAGCTACTTTAGGAGTAGTTCGATTAGGGGTGCATTGGTGGCTCAGTCGGTTAAGCATCCGACATTAACTCAGGTCATGATCTCATGGTTCGTGGGTTCAAGCCCCATTTCCGGCTCTGTGCTGACAGCTTAGAGCCTGGAGCCTGCTTTGGATTCTGGGTCTCCCATTCTGCCCCTCTCCCACTCATGCTCTGTTTCTCTCTCAAAAATAAATAAACATTAATTAAAAAAAGAAGTAGCTCAATTAACAAGAAAAAGGAAAACAAGGAGAAAACAGGGAGTTTAGTGTTGATAAACTTTGATCAAGAACCAGCTGCTTGACACTGATGCAGAATGAACTGGGCAACATAATTCCAACTCACACCTCACAGATGCAGTAGGATTGGCTGCCCAATCCCACCTCCTAATTGCAAAGTAGGCATTCCTTTATGGAGCAGACCACCACCTGCAGCCAACCTAATGCTAAATAAATAAAGGATAATACCAGATGTCATCAACCAGTCAGCAACATTCAGAAACTCTGCCTTCTCTGTATGGTAAGGAGATAGTTCAGAGACTTTGGTTTTAAAAGACCCTCTGTTGTTCCTTCACCAATCTGCATCTCTAAAAGCTTAGCTTTCCAGGTTTATCAGTTGTCCTGCTTGGGGATAAATTATGTTCACTCTTTGGTCTCCCAGTATGTTTTTTCTCTTGAACTGTGTGTTAAAAAGTAAAATGTTACAAGAAGTGAATCCAGGTTTTGTGGTGCCTAAAGCTTGTGTTATTTGGGGAATCCTCTTCAAGGAAAATAATATAAATATTATAAAATTTAAAAAATTAGTCACCAGTTCCTTGAAGGGGCCCATAGAGGTGGAGAGTCCTGAAGCTTAACACTTATTAATGTTACCAAAAATACAGATAGTTAGCATTATCAAATACTGCAGACAGTAAATTAAAATAAGAACAAAAGAAAAGAGGCATTGAAAGGTGGAACTGTCCATCTTAATGGACCCAGATGAATATTTGGAAGATTTACAAAAAAAAAAAAAAACAAAAAAACAAAAAAACCCACAAACTTCAGAATGATGAAGGCAGAATTTTCTACTGTTCTGATAACTCTCCTCAAAAATGACAGTAACAGCCAAGATTCATGATGTTTATTATACAAAAAAGTAATGGTAGCAAGAGTATTAACAATGTATTAAGTGATTAGTCATTTATTAAACTCCAGACACTATGTAAAGCATTTCACACACACTAACTTATAAAACTCTCAAGAACCCAATGATGCTCACATTAAAACCACAAGCATTTTGCAGATGTGGAAACTGAAATTTAATGGTGAAGTTATTTGCCCAAATTGCAAAGCCTATAAGCAGACTTTAACTGCCATTAACTCCAAAATTTAAAGTAAGATTTCTGGTTAGAATTAGTAGCACATTTTAATTTCTGGGAGGTGGGAGGGGCAGTTGAGAAACTTCTTTTTATCTGCTTTCTTATTCATCAAGAGAACAAGCTCTTATACAAGTCATGCCAACTGGCCTTATTATGAAAGAGATTTAAAAATACTTGCATTCTTAGAATCTTTCTGTTTTGAATGGTTTCTTTAGAACATCCAGGCAGGAACCAAGAACTACAGTAAAATCTTTAGGAAAGGAGAGATTAACCACAACCCTGACATTAGCTTTCAGTCTAGTCAATAATGAATCTTTGTGGCTAACACAAAGATAAGCTAATTTTACCATGTCAAGCAATTCCACACTAAGTTTTGAGGCAAAAATGCCTGGAAATATAAATAGATCCCATTTGGCCAAAGTAATTTTGAGAGACTTTCAATATTGAGAGTTCATAAGTTTGAAATTCTGGCACCTTTGTTTTTTTCCTTAAAAAGATGACTTGCTAACTCATAGGGCACTTTAGTAGAAGAGTAAAGTGTTTGGGTAATCTTTCAGTTCAGTTAAGAAAGTACAATTCACCATTTTATGTATGATATTTATATTTGAAAAGATAATGTTCTTTAAACATATTTTAGTCAAAAGACTATACAAAATTATTTAATATATGTAATTACAAAATGCCATAATTTCAGTTTTGCAGAAAATAACATTTACTTACCTTGTCTAGTCTTAAGCAGCAAAATGGCACTTTTTCTTGAAGGAGATGACAAAAAGTGGGTGAACTTCCTATATATGGAGAGTAAGGTGGGTAGCCTTTAGCATATCTGTAAAACAGTATGAAATATTTGAGTTGCCTTGAATAAAACACACAAAGCTGGACAGTTATAGCCATGCCCCTCTATTTTCATAAAGTCAGATGCAACTCTTTTTGTTGCAAAAACATTTAGATAAGAAAGAATTTAGAATAAGGATATGGAAACCAGGACCCATGGACCATTTCTGACTCATCAGCTAGTTTTGTGAATTAAAAATTCACTTTTTTTATTTTAAAGGATAGAGGGTTTTTTTAATAAATGGCTTAAAGCACCAAAAGAAAAATATTTCATGTTACATAAAAATTATATGAAATTAAAATTTAAGTATCTGCAAGTAAAGTTTCTTTAGAACTTCATTTTATGTAGTGTTTTATGTAGTGTTTATGGGTGTTTTTAGTATCTAAAATAGTTGGGTATGTACAGCAAAGACAATATGGTCTTTAAAGTCTAAAATATTTACTAGGTGTTTCCTACTATAAAAAGTTTGCCAATCCTCAGTTTAAAATATTTAGATAGACTTTTATAAAGAACAGTATTATTTTTTATAAAATACATTGAAAGCAAAATGAGTTATTATAATCTACTTCATCAATACTCATTAGTCATGGATGCATAATCACAAAGGAGCAAACAATTGATTTAATCACTCAAACATTCACCAAAAGTTAAATATTGTTGGAATATTGCATAAAATACTATCAAAAATATGTATTTGTTTGTTGACTTCATGAAAAAAGTCAGTACACCATGGCTATACTGATTCTCAAAATAAAACTATCAAAACGTAGCAGCAGAAAAAAAGATCTTCTTTAGTTATTAAGAAATAAAATTTAGTAGAAGCAAAAATCTCTTTATCAGATATGAAAACTATTTTCTCAGTAAAAATTTGCCTTCTAAACCAAGAAATTTCAAACCTAGTTTAAACTGTTTTCCAAACATTTTTAGCTAGGAAGGTAAAATGGTGCACATTTTGCAAATTTAGAACCTGCTAATCTCCACCTTTACTTCAAGATCTTTTTCAGTTTTCTAAAAATAAAAAATAAAAATTCCACCTCTCAATCTTTTCAAAAGGACATGGAAAGAAAGAATTTCAGTCACAGCACACTAAGTCATTTCTAGGAAAATACTGGCCCTCAAACCTCCTTGTTCCCATCAAATATTTCATAAATATATTGGAGGAATAGTGATTTCTTAGAGAGTGCATTGTATTCTGTGGGTATATCAAACTTCTTTGCAATATTTTTTTTAAGTGAGAAGGAGTAAAAGGATTTTTTTAAGTTTCAATTATATTTCAGTCTATTTTAGTTCAACATTAATATCAATGTTAATTGAACAGCTATCATATGAAAGATATTGGGAGCAGTATTTGAATGGTGTTACCATTGCCACTAGTACTAGTATACCTCCTAGTAATTATTACTCATTGAATGCTTAATCTGCACAATGTATTGTCATAAGCACTTCTCCATTATCTCAATTAAACTTCATATGAACATTATGAGGCACTAATTATATTTCCTTTATAGATATGGTCACTGTCAGATTGTTTAATCAAAGTCACTTGTACATGACCAGTAGAAGGTGGAACTGCCATGAGAAACAAATTCTTTAAGACTCCATAGTCAAGACTGTTGACCACTGTGCTTTCATTAAAAAAAACCAATACAATATGTGATGAAGATAAGTAAGCAAACTATTGAAGTCTAAAATGTGACTGATACCATGTGCATTGGGCCTATGTGTTATGGAAGCAGAGTAAAGAGAACTAGTACTTCCTTTACCATTTATTCAAAATATTATCTATGTATACCATATGAAAAATATGCTGAAATGCTGAGCTATGGAAGGCAAGCTTAACAGAGAAAAGCTCCATTACATGTCATTGAATAACTGAAATTCAATATGGACATGGAAGAAAATAAAGGTTAGAGAGTTCAAATTAATGAACAAAAACATACAATCAAGAAAATACATTTTTATCACACAAAAATACTGATTTATGTATTTTCTTCTGTAAGAATAAAAGATAATTTAAAGAAAATGGAGCCTGGAAATATATGTTGAAGCCAGAAATTTGAGGTCTTAAAATATTTTCTATTTTTACATAACATAGATATTGGCTAATAGGAAGGATGTTTTGGTAGAAGTACGTAAAATTGATCCCAAGATGTTCAAAAGGTAAGGATATTAATGTCTCAAAGTAGCACAAATCCCAGTACACCTTACGATTAGACTATCTAAACATACTCTAAGTTTGAGGAAATTTCTTCATCTGGTGTAGTTTCATCTTCTGATTGATCACTTAGAAGATCACATGTTTGAATAGATGATGTATCTGCAACCTCTAAGACAGGGGCAATGCTCGGTCTTCTGATTTCTTTGTTTCCCTCTGTAGGAAGAGACAGGGTAGGGCCACTTGTTGATCTACAGCTTGTGTCTTGCAAGTCTATAGCCACTGTACCTGCAACAATGAAACATAAAGATCCATCAAAACATGTGCCATCTGTAGGAGAATCGACCATTCAATGATAAAAATACAACCAGGCTACCAGGAAATATATTATTATTTATCCTTAAAACTCAAAGTTATTTCTTTCTCACATGGGCATTTTTTGCCTACATGGATAAAAAAAATTGTGTATTTGTGCAAATGTGTGTTTCCTAAGTCTAGCTCCATTGCACAAAATGTAAGACTTGTGAAATCCTGAAATATTTAGGAATTTAAAATGAAAAAAATACCTTATTGCAATTTACATTTATTTAAAACTGATAAAAGGAAATTTTGGCCATTGCAATATTGTGTATTTCTCATTATATTCTTTCCCCTCATTTTGTTGAGTTATTATTCTCTTGTTGACTTGCAACCACTTTTTTTATATTAGAACCATTAATATTTTATATTTAGTCAACAAATATTTATTGAGTAACCACAGAATGACAAGCACCTAACCTAGGCACTTTGGGTATGCAGGGAGTGAGACAACGTTTCTACACATAAGCATTTATTTAAAAAAAAAAAACCAAATAGACAAATAAATGGGGGGAAAAGAAGATAATGATAAATACCACGCAGGAAATAAAACAAAATGATGTGAAAAAGAACACAAGGTTGGGAGCAGGAGGATGTATGAACTTTTTGCCAGGTGGCAAAAAAGGCTACTCTAAAGTCCCGATATTTGATTTTTGACCAGAAAGACAAAAGTGAGTGCACAAGCTGTGGAAATACCCTGCGGCAGCAGGAACAGCAAACCCAAATAGCTTCAGGCTTTTGATTACTTGAGGTACTCAATAGTAAAGAGAAGAAATGAATTCCTTTGGAATTTTTGTATTAGAATTTTGAAATTAATTAAAACATCAATTTGTGGAAAGTTGATGTCTCTCCCCTTCTGAAGAAAATAATATCATCTACCTGATGGATGCCATATTTCACTATGACTCACTTCACTTAGGCACTCATGATACTTTGTCATCCTTCTAGAAGCCCTTAGACCTCACTTTGTCACAACTGAATCAACCATTAAAACACTCTCCACTCGTCTCGAACCTTTGACCTTGCCATCCTTTATACTATCACAGCAGGTGTTTTAAAGGGGGAATAAAACTAATGGATTTTAGCATCTCTTTCCTTGTACCACGGAAAGAGAGGTCAGCAACTGATTTCTAAAACCTCTGAGGCAATTACAATTATCTGTTCACAGAAGGACAGATAAACAGGGAATGTTTTTGAGGGTGAGGGTTGGTAGCACAAGTCTAGTGAGAATATTTGAATATTCCTCAAAATTTGAATAAATTCTGGGGGTCAAGTTTTGGAGACTTGTATCTCCTCATATACACAATACTCAGATTAGAGAGAGAAAAAGCCTAGTGTGTGTCTGTATTCGGTGGGGAAGCCTTTGTGTGAGAGGCATATATGAACATATCTAGAACTTATCTTACCGAGAAAAATATGAGGAGACCAGCAATCAGCGATTCCAACATCAGAGCAAAGTTACAGGTGGTTGCCATCAGAAACTATACACTCACTGAAAATGTTAGCATCATAAATAAGGATTAATCTATAAATCATTCTATCCTCAGGGGAGGAGTGAGTGGGGATCTTAGAGAAAATGAGATTAAATTTTCCATTAAGTCTGCAATTGATTAAAAATTAAATATTATAAATTTGATTTACAGAAATAAAGAAAAGCTCTATATGATTTACATCCTAAGATTCTGAGTTAAAATTCTTATGTAAAGGGGTGCCTGGATGGCTCAGTCGGTTCAGTGTCCGACTTCAGCTCATGTCATGATCTCATGGTCCGTGAATTCGAGCCCCATGTCAGGCTCTGTGCTGACAGTTCAGAGTCTGGAGCCTACTTTGCATTATGTCTCCCTCTCTCTCTATACCTCCTCTGTTCTCTCTCTCTCAAAAATAAATAAACATTAAAAAATATTTTTTAAAATTCACATGTATAGTATTTATCCTCTGAAGATGACCACACTGCCAAATTCAGGCAGGAAACAGAACTTCACATAGAAGAAATCCTTCAATTCCTTGACTTTAAACAAACATAAAAGTTTCACCAAACTTTCATTCCTTTATTTCAGCTTAGAAGCAAACAGACGTACCTCTATTTATATTAAGCTCATCCTTACTCTTCTTCTGGGGAATTAAATCCCTTCCTGCTTCCAAAGTAATCATGATCTTTTAACTCCATTCCCCAAATATATTTGACTCCACATCACTTGCAACTACCTCTTTATCATTTTCCCTCCCAACACAGGGAAATTTAGTCACTTCCTGATTATTCTTCCAACATGGACACCTGGCACCAAATGGGGCATATCCTGAGGGATAGGATTGTGAGAAAGAATCTGACAGGGAAGACCTAATTTAGAAAGGAGTTTCAATTACAGAAACACGCTGTTCTTTTAACATTTCCTTTCCTTAACAAACCTGGCTCTTCCTTGACATCTTCCCCTGACCCCTTAAAAAGGCGGGTTGGAGGTGAGTAAATACCCTCAATCCTGTCACTGTCTCTTTTAGACCATTCTCCCTTTTATCCTTTAGAAAATCCCATCTTTGTATCCCATATCTTCAAGATTCTACCACCATTATCTTTCATGGCTTTGTTTGGTGACCAATCTTATTGGTCTCGTTCTACTTCTTAATGATTCTAGTCAGTTTCTCCAATACTATTTGCATTCGTTTGTCAGGACTGTCAGGAAAAGAAACACAGAAATTGGTTGGCTTAAACCACAGAAATTTATTGCCTCACAGTTTTGGAGGCTAGAAGTTCCAAAATCCAGGTGTCAGAAGAATTGGTTTCTTCTGAGAGCTGTAAGGGAAGGCTCTGTTCCAGGTCTCACTTCTTGGCTGGCAGATGCCCATCTTCCCCTATGTCTCCTCCCACTGGCCTCCTTCAATATGTCTCTGTGTCCTAATTTCCTCTTCCCATAAGGCACCAGTCACAGTGAATTTGGGCCCACTCTAGTAATCTCATTTTACCTTGATCACCTATGTAAATGTGAGGACGCAGGTCTGAACCAAACTGACTCTAATCATTAGACAATAGAAGGGTACACGTTGCCCAAGGCAGGAGGGACCACCCTTATAACACCCAATCAGGAAAGGCCAGCTAATACCCTTAACATTTCTAAGGGCAGGCCTAGAAGGCTAGTCATGCCCTACGTGAGGGTCCTGGGCCCACTCTGTAATTGGTCAATACTCTAAATGTTGTGATTGGCTCCCACCAAAAGTAACAATGTATGGTTAAAGTCATTTCTTTGCATCCCCTTGCAGCAAAACTTTTTGAGAAACACTAGACCTAGAGTCTCTAATTTGTCTTCTACCATTCTGTCATGAACCCCTCTGATCTGCCATTTTCCACTACCACTCCAATGAAAGAGAAACGGCCACCATTTTGTTACAGTCAATTGCCAGTTCTCAATTCTGATGTTATTTGTATATGAGTGGCAGTAGACATGGCTGATCACTCCAGTATCTTGACTCACTTGATTCATTTGAATTCCAGGACCCCACACTTGCCAGGCTTTCCTACTACCTTGTCAATGGCTCCTTCTTGGTCTTTTCTGCTGGTTTCTTCTCATCTCTCTGATATTTAATGTTGATGTCCTCCAGGATTTACTCTTTGTCTTTATCCCTTTTCCGTCTATACTTATTTCATTAATGATCTTGTTCAGTCTCATGGCTTTAAATAGAATACATAAGCTCATGAATGTATTTGGGAATTTACTTTTTCAGTGTATGCCTCCTTCAGGAACTCTAGACTTTTATGTCTAACTTCCTATGTGACATCTTCTTCTCAATGTCTAACAAACATTTGAAGTTCAGTGTGTCCCAAACTGAACATTTTACCTCCCTTGACTCCAGCCAAACCTGCACTCCCCCAAACCTTCCATATCTCAGTGGATAATCATTCCCTTTTTCCAGTTTCTTAAACTGAAAACCTTGGAGTTCTTCACAATTCTCTTTTCCTCAGTTTACTTCCAATCATCAGTGAATCCTGGTTATTCTATCTTCAAAGTATACCCAGAATCTTCTCCTTCTTACCAACTCCACTTGCAAATACTCTGATCCTTTGGCCAAACCAAGGATCTCAATAGCAGCCAAAGTGATTGCTTCAAATCAGAAGTAAGCATAGATGAGGTCATACCATTGCTCTGCTTAAAACTTGCAATGACCTCCCTTCACTCAGAGTGGAAACAATAATCCTTATTTTGACTTTAAAAGCTCCAACACAATTTGTCTTGTTTTACCTCTTCCACTTTGTCTCCTATACCCTACTCCTTTGCTGTGTTTGAGTCACAAGAACCTTTTTACTGTTCCTAGAGCACCCAGTTAGGCTCCCAGTGGGGCCTTTGTAGTAGCTATTACCTCTGTCAGGAATGTTCTCCCTTCAGATATGCACAGGCCTAATTCCCTCATTTTCTTCAAGTATTTTTTCAAATGTCATCTTTTCAGTGAGGCCCCAAAACCATCACATTTAAAACTCCGGTCTCTACAGAATTCATAGACTTTTTTACTAGTTGTTTCCTTTATTCTTATTATTCATCACTTGCTAAGACACTAAATAATTTCCTTATTTTTTATGTGCTGTTTATTGCCAGTCTTCCCTGTGATTGAACAAAAGTTCTGGGAGCTAGGAAACTTTGTCTGTTTGTTCACTGATTTATCATAAATATAAGAGTTTCTAGCACATGCTAGGGACTCCATAAGCAATTGTGAATAATGGAAAAATAATGAGTAGGACTACTATAGAAGAAAGATAATATGCTATGTTAATGACAAACAGGGCTACCTAATACAGTCCAAGAAGAGCCATAACATATGTCTCAGAAAGATTGATATTGAGACTGAGATACAAAGGATTAGGAGTTGTTATGTAGGCAAAGTTGGAGTCTAGAGAGTAGATCCTATCAGAAAAAACTTCATGTGCAAAGGTCTACCGGTCAGAAACCATGAGTGAAGCTTGAAAGAAATTTAGTATGATTGGGACTTAGGAGCACCATAAAAGGCATGATAAAATACAGAACTAGAAAAATCAAGATGGGGGCGCCTGGGTGGCTCAGTCAGTTAAGCGTCTGGCTTCAGCTCAGGTCTCTCACGGTTCATGGGTTCGAGCCCCGCATCAGGCTCTGTGCTGACAGCTTAGAGCCTGGAGCCTGTCTTCGAATTCTGTGTCTCCCTCTCTCTCTGACCCTCCCCTGTTCGCACTGTCTCTGTGTCTCAAAAATAAATTTAAAAAAAAATTTAAAAAAAAAGAAAGAAAATCAAGATGGAACCTTTTTTAAAAATTTTAAGTAAAGTGACTATGCAATTTACTCAACAAGTTGAGTGTTAAAGGGGGTGGCCTTCAATAATTAGACCAGACCATGTATATAAACTGGAGTTTGTCCTGGGACAACTGGGATTGACTCATGGGAATATGAGATCTTGGTCACCCAAATTACAAGCCATGTAATATTATAAAATTTAGATTTTTTCCATTGGTGAATAAGAAGCATTCAAATGATTTATATAGAGGAATAGCACTATTAAAATGATGTAAAAATTATTACTCTGGTGTCAAGGTGGAGAAGAAAGCAAGACAGCATGGAAGCCTGGAGAGAAGCCTGGGGAGTCCGATTCTGCAGCTGAGAGGAAAGGTGATGGAGACTCACACCATGGCCACACAGACAATGGACAAAGGGAGAAGGGAATGACTCTCGGGGTTATTCGATGCTCAGATTTAATAGAATTAGGTGAATTCTGAGATAAGAGAGGAGAGAAACACTGAAAAGTCAGAATTGTCTGTTTTTTAGCCAAGAAAAAATGGAGGAGGAACTTGGTTTTGAATGATGGCAGAAAGATTAGTTCAATTTCCATATGTTGTGTTTTTTCCTGTGAGGAATCCAGACAAAAATAACCAGTACACACTTGAATATGCTACTGAGAAGAGAAGTTTAAGTTAATGATTTACATAAGAGAATCATCAATTTTTGGTGGGCAATTCAATCTGTAGGAGCAGATGGGACTATTTAGGGAAAATGAATGTATATGATACAGAGAGAAAGCACTACAGTGTTTCAGGAAAAGCATGGTCAAAACTGTCCCAGGCTGGGAAGATGCTCACTGAATTCAGTAACAAACAGAAGAGTGGTGACTTTGCCAGGGTACTGATAGAAGGGCTGCAGACTTCAGACGGAACTGGGTAGAGCGTGAAGGAACAATAAAATCTCAAGCCAGACAACGCTTTCAAGGAATTTACCCGTGAAAATGTCATGCAAGAGGTTCATGTGTGCATGTGTGTGTGCGCGCGTGTGTGTGTATGTAGAGATATGAAGACAGAAACACACAGAGAACGAGAGTGAGAGACAAAAAGGAGGGAAGGAAAAATGAGCTAATGATTTTGAAAAAAGTAAAGTTAGGTAATAGGATGAATCAAAATAAATACGAGGTTCCAGAAGAGGTAAAAGAGCTAGGTCCATTATATAAGTGAAAACATTACTATTAAAATGTTAAAAGTTAAAAGGAAGGGCACATTTTACTTGTGACAAAAACTGAATGTTTGTGGGCTTGTAGGTAGTTTGGTGACAAAATGTAAAGGAAATTCTTATTTGTCTAGGTCTATTTCCTTTTTTTACTTCTGTGTCATAAAAGCTAACTTCAATCCTGAGATAGAGAATGAAAGAAAAGTTTTAATAAAAATGGAGAAAACCTGAAATAACCTCTGTTGATAACCAGATAGAGAACTTTGAAAAGAAATATCGAAGTGTCAGGTGTTTGTGTCATAAAAAGAATTTTAAATAATTGTTGGCAATTTTGAATTAACTTAATTTCTTACCAGTTTAACAGTTTAGAAATTTTGTTCTGTATAGTTAACACCACGTTTATAATATACATAAGTAGTTTCTAAATTTGACTTTGAAATTAAAAAAAAAATTGAAGTATATGTATTATGCTTTTTAAAAAAATTTAATGTTTTTATTTACTTTAGAGGGGGTGTGGGGAAGAGCATGAGCCAGGGAGGGGCAGAGAGAGAGCGAGGGAGACACAGAATCTGAAGCAGGCTCCAGGCTCTGAGCCAGACCCGACATGGGGCTCAAACTCACAAACTGCAAGATCATGACCTGAGCCAAGGTCAAATGCTTAACCAACTGAGCCACCCAAGTGCCCTTAATTATGCCTTTTAAAGAAAGAAACTAATAACATATTTTAAAATTTATTTATACTTACCCATGCTGGCAATTATGCTATGTACAGGTAATCGAGAAGGTCCATGATAAAATGACCTGGATACATTGCTTTTTTTCTGCTGGTCTTGGTTTTTAAATGCTGAATTCTCTTCTTTGGTAATATTAATATAAAAACATGTATCTGTAGCATTCATAATATACCGAGGACCTGGATTCAGCAAAATGTTTTTATTATCCTCCCTCCGAACACCAATCAAGCAGACGCCAAACCTTAATTAAAAAAATAAATAAATAAAAGTTTAAGAACTTAATTCAGCAAGCTCTTAGTTTTTGTTTGTTTTTAAGCTTTCATATGTAAGAAAATTAGTAAACTGTTATAAGGCAAAGGAAAATCAAAACCCAGATCAAAGTCTTTTAAAGCTTTTTGAAAAGATCCTGAAAGTTCAAGACTCAAGATTCTCAAGCCTTTCCTGTTTTTACAGGAAAAGACACAATGTGTGTTGTGAAATCAATTTAGTTGATTATGACATATATATGTATGTATGTATATGTTTTTCTAAATAAAGAGGAATAGAATTAAAGATAATAGAAAACATCAGCACATATATCATTAGTAAGGGTAAGAATGCATATATTGGGTCTTACCATAAATATATATTTCCATTTGATAAAAAAAATAAAACCATATTATTTAGTCAAAAAATGTGAAATCCACTGGCGGAAAAAGAGGAAGAAATTTACTAATGTCACACGAAAAAGAATCAGGGTCCCTAAGTTTCTTTTAGTTCCGTTTCTACTATATTTGGTTTATTCTGAATTTTAGGAATAAAAAGTTTGATAGTCTGAATAGGTGCACTGCTTAATTAGTAGAAATATCCACCACTAAATTGAACAGATATTAAAAATTGCTTTTATATTTTTTCAGTTTATGTGCCAAACACAAAATTTATTATTTTTAACTTTTATTTCAATATGTCTTATAGTGTTAAAAATAAACCTAGCTTAAAAATATTTTTTAAATATCAAAAGTATATTTAATATGTATGGATAAATCATATAAAGAGTTTAAGTGTAATACATTAAATACTAGATCAGTAGAATATCCTAGATATAAACAAACCTTAAAACTGCTATATTAATATTTTATAATACTGATAATACATTCCTTTCATTATAAACATACATTATTTCTTCAGTAAATAACTTTTCAAAAAAAGGAAAAAATTATGTTCCATGTTTGAATTAGAAGATACTATTGTTTACTGTTTAACCTATTTCTCTGGATGAAGATTTTTTTTAATGTCTAGTTTTTAATAAACATTATTATAACTTTGTTTACTTTTTAAAGAAATGCTTGCTTATTTTTGAGCAAGCAAGAGAGAGCTAGAGCAAGCATGGACAAGCTGGGGAAGAGCAGAGAGAAACAGGATCACACGCAAACTGTGCTGACAGCTGTGAGCTGATGTGGGGCTTGAACTCAAGAACTATGAGACCAAGAGCGGAACCGAAGTCAGACGTTCAACAGACTGAGCCACCCCCAGGTGACCCCTTTGTTTACATCTTTAATCAACACTTTAAAATTAGACGTCTAAAGATGATTCATTTTCATGTATTTGTAAATTCTTAATAGATTAAAATGTTTTTTAAATATTTTTTAATGTTTATTTATTTTTGAGACAGAGAGAGACACAGTGTGAGCAGGGGAAGGGGAGAGAGAGGAGACACAGAACCTGAAGCAGGCTCTAGGCTCTGGCTGTCAGCACAGAGCCCAACACGGGGCCCCAAAGTCAAGAATCAGGAGTTCATGACCTGAGCCGAAGTCAGATCCTTAACCAACTGAGCCACCCAGGTGCCCCATTAACAGATTAAAATATGTTAAAGATAATTTAAAAGTTACTAAAGTCAGGGCACCTCGGAGGCTTAGTCAATTAAGTGTCTGATTCTTGGTTTCAGCTGGGGACATCATCTCACAGTTTCATGAGTTCAGGCCCCCATGTCAGGCTCTGTGCTGGCAGCATGGAGTCTGCTTGGGATTCCCTCTTTCCTATCTCTCTCTGCCCCTCTCTTACTTGCGCTGTCTCTGTCTCTCAACATAAACTTAAAAAAAAAAAACTTACTAAAGTCAATATTCCTACCAAGTTACTGTATACC
Organism: Suricata suricatta; assembly: GCF_006229205.1. Taxonomy (NCBI): domain Eukaryota; kingdom Metazoa; phylum Chordata; class Mammalia; order Carnivora; family Herpestidae; genus Suricata; species Suricata suricatta. The sequence goes on along the minus strand of NC_043702.1, from coordinate 152,472,146 downwards.
TAATAATATTAACTTGTGGAGACTGTACAGAAGCTCAGAGTTCAAATGTCTCAGTAATTACATTAGAAGTTCCAGAATCCTTAGAGCTCATGAGCGCCAATATGGGCTGTAGTTTAGAAAGAAAACTGTTTAAAAGGTATGATTGGTTTATATTTTAAGTCCACTCTGGGAGCAGAAACATACTTTTTGTGTGCATGAAACGAGGCATATGTAAAGCTCTTTCCTTCGTATTCAGCAAAAAGTGTACTTTCTTCCAGAACAATGTGGTAAACCTCGTTGCCAGAACATCTGCCGTACATCTTCTGCCACTGTTCCGGCGACTGCTGGCCTTCTCTGCAGCAGAAGCACACACACATACACGCACACAAAGGGAGAAACAGTGAATGAAGTTAAAAACAAAACAGTTACCATACGTAGTCTGGAGCTTCCCTGCAGGAAAAATAAGTAAACACCGTCCGAAGAAGTATGCGCATGGTGCTCTAAGTAATGATATCATTTACAAATACTTACAAAGAATTACTACAAAAACTTTGAAACTAACACAATGTGTAAGCTTGAAAGATGGCACAATCTTAGAAAGTAGTTTTCCATACTCCAGTTAATGGAAACATTTATTCTGACCATGAACCAATGAGATATAACATTTGTAGCATTTCATTTTAATTCCTGTTTATATCTATCCTATCATGCACATCCTATATATTTTATAGATAGTCTAAATAATAGTTTAGTTTATAGTCTAAATAATATGGCCTACTTCATCTCATTTATGATAGTTGTTTGTCCCCTGTAGGTAACTGATTTTGCTTTGTATTTATAATTATAAATGTATGCACATCCACTTATCAGTATTTATAATTATATATGGATACACATCCACTTATTAAGATTTCACAGAAAATATACTCTTAATTTTTGCCCATATCATAGCAATGGTTTTCTTCCAATTACGCAGCAGTTAAGAAAAGATACCTCCTCATGATAAAAGGGTCTTTAAAGAGATCACTAGAAATATTTTTAAAAGAATATGTTTATCACAGAAAGTACACATTCTATTTTCTGGAATGCTCTCCTCAGTGGCCTTGAAAATATATTAAAAAAGTCAACCTATGAAAAATAATTTTTCTTATTTTTATAGCATATTTCATTTACTTTCTCTGAATAAAGCTTATAAACTCTATAAATACAAGAAATGCATATTCTAGAAGGAAAGTGATAAATGTATAAATATCAAAATATTTCATCATGTTGTCTATAGATTTTGAATGTATAAAAGCAGATAACAAATCATATTTGTCATATTTAAGGTTTTAAAAACATTTTAAATGCTGTTTTGTCTAAAGGATTATTAGAGATAATACATTTATTAACATTTTTGAAGAGTAAGTAAGTTTTAAAAAATCATATATTTTCCAGGTATGTTTGACTGTGCTTAAGAGTCAAGAGCCTGGACCTTGGAGTCTGATTGCCTGATCTGAATCCTAATGCTGAGATCTTGCATGAGTTACTTAACCTCTGAATGATTCACTGCTTCTTCTGTGAAGAAAAAAACGGTATCAGCCTCACTGGGTTAGATAAAATGAAGTAATACAAATAAATCACTTAGCAGATGTTGGGATCATAGTAATCACTCAGAAACGTTAGCTTACATTACTGTTTTGCTGTTCTACTTTCCTCATTGCTGTATTTTGGAGATACCTTTAACCAGTCCAGTCAACTTATTGAACAGTAATGTTCTTAAAACCTTTACTCTTTCTTCTGTAATAATGTTAATATGTTTTTGGAAATAGGAAAATAAAATAGAACACTTTTGACTATAGACTGCATATGGCTACACCCAACTACTATTTTCTAAGAATAACTGTTCTTGGTAGAGAAAACGTTCCTTTTGGCAAACAAAAATAAAATCATCTTTGTTATGTACCACAGTGCTACTTGGCAAGATAATACTTGGCAAAGATAGAATCCATTTAAATGGGCTGCAAATGTAAGAGAAGATGCCAGTAATTCATCAGGGTTTGTTTGAGATCCAAAAGGTAGCATGGAGTCAAATAATTGTCACACTAGGGTACTAAAAGCTATTCAAGAGAATCATAAATCTAAGTTCAGGGGCTGAAATGGGAAAACAATGCTGTAAATGGAAAAAGAGAGGGTTATACAAGGACATTGTAGATGGATTTCCTTAAGTCATTTGCTTCTTCTTATGCTATTTTATGCTTTCATGCCAGGAGACATCTTTATGATTGCTTCAAATATATCCCTAATAAATACCAAAAATCTCTAGTTCAGCTAATTGTAAATATACAAAATGTTCTCCTTTTAGCTCATGTAAATTGGTTGAGATATATAAGATATTAATAATGTCATTTAATACCACTGGGTATGTCCAGTTCTCACCTACTAATTCTGATATGAAATATTTATCAAGCACCTAGGCTGTGTCAGGCAAAGTTCTAGATTCACAGGTTATAGCAGTTAACAAGGCAAAAATGCTTTCTTGTTTGAAGCCTCTGGTGAAGGAAGACTGACAATAAACAAAAGAAGCAAACTGTGTTATGTTAGAAGTGGTAAGTGGTAGAGAGAAAAATGAGAGAGGGAAATAATTTTGAGTGGTGAACTGAGAAGTAAATGATGTGGTTGAGCAAGGCATTGCTGGAAGGTTGACATTTGAGTAAAAATCGTCATGAGAGTGGGAGAGGCATCCATACAAACCAACCAGGAGAATACTGTTCCAGGCAAAATAGTGACAAGTACCTTCCTGAAGCAGAGAATGGCCTGGTGTGGCCAAGGAAGAGCAGGGAGGCCAGTTAGGCTGCAGTTGGGGGAAAAGAAAAAATGAGGCCAGAGAGAAAACTGGGAAGCGAGAGGGGTCATATACAGGTTTACAAAATTTTACAGTGACTTGGACTTGAACTTGGGATGATTTGGCACTCACTGGAGGATTTCAAAGATGACTACAAAAGATTCTGACTAAGTTTTTTGTCTTCTTTTATTGTTTATATTTTACTTAGTTAACATGCAGTGCAATACAGGTTTCAGAAGTTGAATTCAGTGAGTCATCACTTACACACAACACCCAGTGCCCATCACAACAAGTGCTCTTCCTAATACCCATCACCCCTCTAGCCCATCGTACTAAACATGTCCCTGAAGGCAAGGAAAACAAAGGCAAACATGAACTACTGGGACTTCATCAAGATCAAAAGCTTCTGCACAGTGAAGGAAATAATCGATGAAACTAAAAGGCAACCTACAGACTGGGAGAAGATTCTGACTTAAATTTTACAAAAATCCCCACAGATCAGGGTGTGGAGAATAGATTGAAGAAGGGTTAATGACCAAAGAGGAGGTTACTACAATGATCTGGCTAGATGATGATGGTTTGGACCAGATTAGACTCTGGTTGTGTTCTAAAGGTAGACCAGAAAGGATTTGCTAATGGAAGAGTAAAATATATATAAAAATCTTGAGCACCCAGGTCCATCAGAAATATGGATAAATAAACAAATAAATAAATAGAATCCATAAAGATAACAGTGAAAATGTAAGTACTACTATTTATGACACATCATGGAGAAATCTCAAATATAAATTGTTAAATAAGTGATTCCGATTTGTTATTTTAGTTAACAAAGTCCAGAGATAATATATGTGGGCTTCAGAAACATTTGGAATGTTTATATTTTTAATCTGAAATCCTAGGTACCTGGATGTTAATGGTAATAATCTTATAATTTTTGAATGTCTGAAATATTCTAATTGCATCACAAAAAAGAAAAACAGGACTAACTCAGTAAGAAATCTGCACCTCGTGTCCATTGCAGGAACCAAGGCATAGAAACAACTGACGAGTTCATAGATGGATGAATGAATAAAGATAATGTGGTGTAAATAAATATAACTAGTTACTATTCAGCTATATAAAAGGAAATTCTGCCGTTTGTGACAATATGGATGGACCTTGAAGTTATTCGCTAAGTGAAATAAGTCAGACCAAGACAAATACCATATGATCTCACTTATATGTATACTATTAAAAGAAAAACAGAAACAAAAAATGAACTAGATTCAGAGAACAGACTGGTGGTTACCAAAGGGGGAAGTTAGGTAGGTGGGTGAAATGGGTTAAGGTGAGCAAAAGGTATAAACTTCTAGTTATATATTAAATAAGTCCTGGGAATATAATGCACTGCATGGTGACTATAGTTAATAATATTATATTTTTATTAGCAAGCTGCTAACAGAATAAATCTTAAAAGTTTAGCTTACAATAAAAATTGTAAATATGTGTGGCGATTATGTTAACTAGACTTATTGGCAAGATCATTTCTCTCTCGACGTGTGTGTGTGTGTGTGTATATGTGTGTGTGTATACACATACACATATATAGAGAGAAAATTATGTTGTACATCTGAAACTAATGTAAAATTACATGGCAGTTATATCTCTATTTCTTAAAAGGGCATTTTATGGCATGTAGTTATGTAAGAAAAAACCTTCTATTTGTCTTCAACTTAATATTCTACCTAAATTTCCTCTTCATCTATCTCACTTCATGTTTATAGGCAGAATTAATTCAAGATTATTTTTGAATGGAGGAAAACAATCACATAAATAAAAAGATATTTCCAACTGTCTCATATCAGAGACGTCTTTAATTCCACCATCTGAGTGGATCTTGAACTCACCACTTGTCCCCTTCTCCATCAATTCTTACATCTTAAAATAGTCCTACCCCATCTTCTTGCCTCCTTGCCTCCAGTAATGGCCATTACAAAGCCTCTTATGGTGCGGTCAGAAGAGTGAATTTTTAAAACTCAGGTCAGGTCATGTCACTCTCCTGTTGAAAATGTTTAAAGGGCTTCCTCCTTCCGTTTTAAAAATGTGAACTTCTTCATCATCATTACAAAGCCCTCCGGACCTACGCTATGCCTGCCTTTCAAATTTCATTTGTTACTTCTGTCTTCTTTCTCTTGTGTGTTCCAGCCATGAGCACTCCTTAATTTACCTTAGTTTACAAGAAACTCTTTCTTATATTTTGGCCTTTTCACAATGGTGTTCCTTCTATCTTCGATGCTCTACTCATTCTCTGACCTATAGCTTACTCATTACTTCTTAGCTTTGCAGTGCTGTGCTTTTTCATGATATGATAACAGTAAATTGTATTAATTACTCCTAAATGCCTTGCTTCCCTGTGAAATAAGCCACAGGAGGAAAGGGATCATGTCTTGTTTACTGCTATACTTTTGAGACCCTGACATCCATTCTGACAGAGAGTAAGTGCTTAATAAATGTTTGGTGAAATGAGCAAAGAGTAATCTAACAATGTTCTTTATGCTCAATTACTAAATGTTCTGCTTTCCTAATTATATAATACTTGTCTCCTTCACCAGAATCATTTTTTTAGGTCTAACCAATTACTTTCCCTATGATGAATTTGCCATTAGAATTAGAAAAAATAATCACTGAGTTTCTCAATTGTTAATGGACATGAAATAAATTTAACCTCAGTAGCAGTAAAAACACAAAAGATATTAGGGACAAAAAGCACAGAATGGAAAGCTTAGTGAAATTTACAAAAAGCCATTTAATGAAGATTTAAGATGTGTTTAAACTAACCAAATGAAGTTTTAGGGAATATAATTGGCTTGGGCATTTACTTACTGTCAAGCTTGAAGTATACTCCAACCTGTGAAATAGTACAGCCTAGTTTACTCCATACCTTTTTTAGGCTGTTCTACCATTTTTACTGAAAACTTAATGGTAATCAATCTTTCCCAAACTGGTTCATGTACATCTTTGTTTTCAAAACAATTGCCAGCTCCAGCTGTTTATAAAAGTATTAGTAGAAAAAGAAAACAATGATAGGAATATGAAAATGAAATATTCTATTACGACCATAAATGGAGTATGGAGTAACAGTATGTGCTTTGAGATGTCTATTTCCCCTGAATAAAGAGATACGCTGTAAAATGCGTGCACCCAAAACCAGTCACAAGAGTCTTGGAAAAACTTCAGTGGGGCAGCTTAAAAGGAAACAAAACTTGTGTCTGCTATCCTCTGCATTCTAAATCCTAAACAAATGTCTAAGTGAGTAAAAATTTTTAAAAAGAGAGGTGGAAGGAAATGTGATATAAAATTGCTTAGAAGAAAGGGAAAAGAAAAGCCTAGTCAAGTGAATAAACTAACTCCACGTCAAAGTTTTCAAGACCTTGTAGCCTTCAAGCATGTCCTGTCAAATTCCCCATTCCTGTCTTAGGATATTATTTTTGGGCAGGTCCCATTTCTTTCAAATCATGTTCAGTTATTAAAAAGCTCAGTCTCACCCCACTTGAAATTCCAGTCTTACGAGCTCAGGCTGACTCACCGTAGGATGTTGCCGCTCTTTGAAGTAACTCTAACTGGTCATCACCGTCTTCTATAAATGTGTCTTGTAGGCACATGTGAACATCCCTTTATGGGAAGTGAGGGGTGACCCTTGGCATATGATCACTGGCAAGCAAGAAAGTCTCTTCACTTTTCCTCATCTTATTTCCCAATAGTACATCCTACAATCTACCTTTTTGGGTTTCCTTGCCTTGTGAGCAACATACCTAGATGGGGTACCAGAAATATGGCTCAAGTCTTTTTAAGCTATCAGTCATGATGTGGAACACCCATGCATGGGATTGAACTCTGCTTTCTGGCTTTGCCATTTTTCTCTAATTCTTATTTCCTCCTATTCAGTGAATCACAGGAAACTGGACAAGCAAATATCTAACTAAGAGATGCGATGCTAGTTCCCACTTCCCGCAGACATCCCTGTTCTCCATGAGCAATGCGTAATTCTTCTGTACTTCTCGCGTGGTTAGGACAAGAGCACTGTGCTCCTCTGCTCATTCCCCGACTCTAATCTTCTCTTTCTGTGAAAAGGTGAGGAGGCTACACATGGGATACTTGACTCTTCTTTTGTTATAAGTCACCAATTTGGGGGCATGAAAAGTCCCTCCCAATATAGTAAGTATTAGTTTTATAAAAGTATATACGTTCTATCCTGTTTAGTTTCCCCAAGGTAGAAATATCTGGGAAAATTTGTTCCCGTTAACTTCTAGATGATACATAAATCAATTTTGACAACTGATTTTATTTTTCTTTTAAATGCAAGTTGCACATTCCTCATTAATCTATGATTACACCTTAAGGCAAATAGGTATTATTACCAGAAAGCAAATTAGCTCATATACCAATATCCTGTGCTTTCACAGTCAGCCAAGTGGAAGGAGGAAAACTAGTAAGTACTTGAGTCTGCTCTTTGCACAAATGTATTTTAATGCAGGCTTCTGAATGCAGTAAAAGATTCTTACATATTTTGTCTTTAAAAGTTTCTCCACATCAAATTTTCCTAAGGGGAGAAATAAGGATTTAACTGGAATTTCCTGTTCCAGATACATTAGGTTGAAATTGTATTTTAATGTATGTTCTCTTCCTAGTTCAGGAATGTGCTGAACTGCTCTACCAATAACACAGTTTGCATTAAAAACAAAAACATGATAAGACCTTATTCTACTGACAAATTCTTATTTTTTATAATAATGGATGGCATTTTTTAAAACCTCACACTAATAACTGTTAGAAAATAAAATTTGATTTTATTTGCATATTTTCTGTATGCATATAAAGATGCCACAAAACTACAGATAAAGTCAAGAAGAGTAAGCATGGTATTCGGAAGCCCTGCTTTCAAGGTTATAAAATATAATCATTAGTAGAAATCCACACAGATTTCCAAATTCGTTGTTTTTATATATCTATTTTTTATTATCATACTAAATTACTTTCACATCAGTAGGAATAAAGAGCACCTTGTCACAAGGTATCTTTGATATAAAATCCATTCTTCAGTATGTAATAAAAGGCTTTACATATAACTTAGGTGGAATGTTAGCCTTAGGAAAAGGATGTCAGGGGCGCCTGGGTGACTCAGTCAGTTGAGCGTCTGACTTTCAGCTCAGGTCATGATCTCACAGTTTGTGGGTTTGAGCCCCGCATCAAGCTCTGTGCTGACAGCTAGCTCAGAGCCTGCTTCAGATTCTGTACCTCCCTCTCTCTCTGATCCTACCCTCTCTCTGTCTCTCAAAAATAAATTTAAAAACATAAAAAAATTTAAAAAATTAAAAAAAAGAATATCATTTAGATTTACAGTTGAAATGTTAAATAAAATAAAATTTCCTTATTAATGCTCCATTTTCAAGAAGATACTTATTACCTCATTGTATTGATTGAAAGTAGATTAAAAACCCAAAGGTTTAAATCTAATTAAAATTAGTACACTTTATTTAATTCTATACTGTTGTATTTCCCCAATTTAATATCTGCTTGGTTGCACATAGTTGTTTATATTCTTTACAGGGTGCTTTTCTGCAAACATACGTGAATTGCATTAACTCATAATGGTCCCTAACTGTTACATTATTTAAAAGTCAAATTATTTAAATGGTACTACAATCCTGCCTTACTGTCAGCGATAGGAATCTGCAGTGAACACTGTAGGCCAAAGAAATGATTTTGACAAATTGTAGCTTGTGTCACTGGAAACATAATTGTAATTTACAGGTGGAAAGGATATATTATAATACACAGAAGCTTCCCAAACAGGGAAGTTGCAAAAGAAACAGCTAACACACAACTTTGATGCACATTTATTCTTGTGAATCTGCAGACAGAACTGACATACAAGTATGGTTATCTTATCTAAAAAGAAAAGATAGAGAAAGTAATAAAACACCAGATGAGGATGTCTGTCTACCAGGAAGAGACTTACGCATCCCTGCTTTTGAGCAACAGAACTTCCCCACCGTTTCGTGTCAGCAGACATCAAAATAGAAATGAGACCCAAGACTAAATCAGGTTGCTGAATGCTAATCAATTTTCTGCCGCTAGATGGAACTAGAAAGCTGTTTGCCACTCTTGGGAAAAGAAAAATTTTTGAGATGGGGAGAATAGAAAAATGCCATGTAGCTTTCAAATATTTTTAAATTTTTAAATTATCTATTTATTTTGATAGCGAGAGAGAGAGAGGGAGAGAGAAAGAATACCAAGCAGGCTATGCACTGTCAGCACAGAGCCCGATGCAGGGCTCAAACTTGTGAACCGTGAGATGATGACCTGAGTCAAAACCTTGAGCCAGATGCTGAATGGACTGAGCTACCCAGGCACACCAGCTTTCTAACATTATTAATAGTGAACTTAAGCAATGAACTTTTGAAAGGGATCTTTTGGAAGGGATCTACTTCAAGAAAATGAAATAGAGCCCAAACATTAAATCCAAACGGCCTACTACTGAACACCATGCGCTTAGCTTCTGATAAAGCACTTTGTCACCTTGTACACATACATAGTGCTACTGTGTTTATCCCTTTAGTTCAAAACACCATGGTGAATTTCCCAGGAAAATGATATACCATAAATACTAATATTTGGGGATACAAGAGTTTCAGAAGCTCCTATTGTTGTTATTTGCATTTTACCATTTGAGTATTTTTTACCCTTTTAAACTTATTTTTAACTAGGAGATTCGCTTACTGTTTTCCCATGTTGTCTTTTGACTTATTCTCAAGGTCCAAAGAGGTAATCTTACCACAGAAGATATTTCATTAATAAAATAAACTTAGGAGAAGTTTATGATATGTTCCAAATCCATATATATATATATATATATATATATATATATATATATACCATGTTTACACTGTGTCCGACCCTGTATTGAATATTAGTCGTTTGTCATCAGAATGTACTTGTGCCTTGCATTTCCCAAACTCTTAACACAGTGCCTTATACTGTGTGGATGTATGTATTTATAATTTATGCAATGAATTAATGGCCAAAACAAAAACAATACTTTAACTCACTTAGGCTATTTTTAGCATGTTATTTCATCCAAACCTTAAATTTTGACTAAAAAAAAAAGAGCTTCCAGATCATCAGCTTACTGCAGAATTTTGAGGTATTTCTTAATGATAATACTCTGTAGCTTTATCACCACACACCGGTATAGGCACTGTCTAATAACTGACTTCTCTGACGTCTGAGAGAAAAGAATGATCTCGCAAGAGATTCCCCACAGGTGCTCTTCATATAACTATACTGCCGTTTTTAATTCCTCTTTGGGATTCCTTTTTCAGAGTTGTTCTGCAACTCCAGTGTCCGCAGAGCAGGATAGGAAATTAAATGCATAAAGCAGGCCAGATGTGAGACAATGGGGAGTGTTGAGGCTTGTGGTGGGTTGGTTGCTACACGTCTGCTGAAAAGGCAAATCCAAAAAAAAAATTCAAAAGAAAAAAATATTTGCACCCAGGCTGGTGGCCAAATAAAAAATATCTGCTAGCATCGTTTGGTTCATTGGTAATTAGGTTTGAAGCTTCAGATCTGCTAGTTACATTTTAACTTTAAATAACACACTTTAACCCTGTTATATTAACTATATATAGTCTTCATTCCATTATGTAACCTGAGGATATTAATGACCCTTTTCCCTTCCACATCTTCTCCCTACTTTTATTTCAAAGTGTTATTCCTTGTCCATTTTTTTACACTGTTTAAATTACAAATATTTGTATTTTGTTCACGAGCTACAAAAGGTCAATGGTTTAAGATTAAAAATAGAGGGGCATCTGGGTGACTCAGTCGGGTGAGCATCCAACTTCGACTCAGGCCAACGCTCTCGTGGTTCGTGGGTTTGAGCCCCACTGAGGCTTTGTGCTGACAGTGTGGAACTTTCAGAGTCTCTGTCTGCCTCTCTCCCTCTCTCTCTCTTCCCCTAACCTTTTCTCTGTCTCCTTGTCTCTCTCTCTCTCAAAAATAAACATTAAATAAAAAAAGAAAGTGGAGAACATGTTGTACAACTTAAACTTACACAGTTTTTTTTGTCAATTATACCTCAATAAAGCTGGAAAAGAAAAGTAGAGAAATTGTGTGCCATGATCACATTATAATCATTATGCAACATAGTTCACTTAAGTGTTAAAGGGAATTCTATAATTATAAAAACTTCTCCATAGTTCCCTGTTATTCAACAGAGGCTGTTTTAAAAATTACTTTTTCTTTACCAACCACATGTTGTTCAGTATTATGGCACATTTTAATTTGCTTTATTGTACTTCCTTTTCTTTCTTAGAGTTTACCATTGCTGTTTTTGTTTTTTGTAATGCTTTCATGTTTTGTTTCAGTTGGGAAAGAAAGGAGATACCTCCTTTACCACATCACATTTCAGGAATTTTTGGTTTTAGATCGGGTGCAGACATGTGACCTGGGTCCCATCAATCAGACACAAATGGAGGAGTTTACTTTGGAAGTAAGCTAAAAGAGGAAACATCAAGTAGCATCCATTGTGTTGCAGGGGTAGGATGGTTCTAGGATTTTTACCCAGGTAGTTGTGTGGAGTAGAAGTGGAAATTGTTTATGCCAGTTTTGCCAAGATAGAGGATAATTTTCTTGCTCAGAGTTATCCAAAAATCATTCACAAATCTCTTTACAATTAAACTCATTAAGTAGATAGTCTTGTCTAAAGTTAAGAACCCCAGTAAATACTAAGATTCTCCCCATTCGTACAGGTTTTTAAAATTTTTTCTTCACCATTATTGCTTTGTAATTTGGTAATGCTATGCACGTAGGAATAGTTCTCTTTCATTAATTATAATTTACAGCAAGAGACTCTGTCAATTTAAAGATCTGAATCTCCTTCACTCTGTCATAATTTCTTACATTCCATTTTCTCTATGTTCTCTGGGACTCCCACTAAATCAGATATTATTTCTCGTGGATTGACCTGCACTTCAAATCCTTTTTCTTATGCGTTCCATCTCTGCACTTTTATCTGCAATCCTCAGAATTCGTGTGACATTATCTTTCAAAACTTTTTTTTGAAACATTTTTATTGAGGTATTACTGACATATAACATGATACTAAATTTAGGTATATAATATAATGATTTTATATGTGTATATATTACACAGTGATCACAATAAAAAGTCAGTATCCATCATGATACATAGTTACGCTTTTTTTCTTGTGATGAGGACTTTTAAGATCTACTTTTAGCAACTTTCACATGTGCAATCCAGTATTAACTATAGTCACCATGCTGTCTATTAAATCCCATGACTTACTTATTTTATAAGTGCAAGTTTGCATCTTTTAACCCCTTTCACCCATTTTTCCCACTCTGTTGTCCCACCATGACAACCATGAATCTATTCTCTGTATTTAGGAGGTTGGCCTTCTGGGGTTTTTTTGTTTGTTTTTGTTTTTTTGAGATTCCATATATAAGTGAGATCATATGGTATTTGTCTTCCTCTATCTGAATTTTTCTACATAGTACAGTGCCTTCAAGGTCCATCCCTGTCACAAAAGGCAAGAGTTCATTCTTTCTTATGGCTAAATAGCACGCGCATACCTAGCACAAGTTCCTTATCCATTCATTTACCAATAGGCACTTATGTGGTTTCCTTATCCTAACAATTGTAAATACAGCTGCAGTGAACATGGGGATGCAAGTTGTCTTCTCATGTTACTGCTTTCATTTCCTCGGAATAAATGCCCAGGGTGGACTTGCGGGATCATACAGTATTCTGTCTTCCATTTGTTTTTAAAAACTTCCATACTATTTTTCATAGCGGCTTCACCAATTTCCATGACCACCTTCAGTATATAAGAATTCCCTTTTCTTCGCATCCTTGCCAAGACTTGTTATTTCTTCTCTTTTTGATAATAGTCTAGGTGTGAGGTTGTAACCTTATTATGGTTTTTATTTGTACTTCCTTGATAATTAGTGATGTTAAGCACCTTTTGATGTACCTGTTGGCCATCTGTCCTATTTGTTAAATGTCTATTCAGATCCTCTACTCATATCCTAATCAGATTTATTTTGCTATTGAGTTATAAGAGCTTATTGAATTTTTTTTAATTTTAATTTCAGCATTCTTAATTTCAAAAGGTCTTTTTTTACTTTCTATTTCTGCCCCATAACTCCTGTTCTCTTTAAATCTCTCTAAGAATAATTGTAATGATTTTAAGCTATTCTAGATTTGTGTATTTATTTATTATGGTTTTTCTTTTTTAATTTTTTTAATGTTTATTTTTGAGACAAAAAGACAGTGCAAACAAGGGAGGGGCAGAGAGAGAGGGAGAAACAGAATCCAGAAGAGGCTCCAGGCTTTGAGCTGTCAGCACAGAACCTGATGCGGGACTCGAACCCACGAACCATGAGATCATGACCTAAGCCAGTCAGCCGCTTAACTGACTGAGCCACCCAGGTGCCCCTTATTATGTTTTTTCTTATTTTTACAAAGAAAATCTAATCCTCCAGAAACATAATCAACAGACATTTAAGTTAAATTTCTGAAAAATAAAAGTCTACAATTTCCTCAGCATTTTATTCCTTTAAACAGTCATAATCATCCTTTTATAATCTTCGATAGTCTTCTAAACTATTATTTATACTACTGCAAAAATATATTTACAATATTTTCTTGTTTATGGAGACTTTTCTTGCTTCAAAAAATATATTTGATTCTTTTTGAATTTTGACTTTTTTTTCACTAGTGAGTGTATGACCAAATTTCCCTATTTCCTTATATATCAAAATCATTCCTGTGAGAATAGAGATAGGTGTTTCCATCTGGCTGGATTTATTTCCTTCATTTCATGCTGCATGTTGATAGTCAGCAAATTGCAGGAGCCATATTTCAAAATTCCGAATATAATATATAGGGATATTAAATGGATTCCTTTGTCTGTAGATGTTTTGTTAAATGCCGGGTTACACCTAATGGTGAACAGGAAGGAATCACACTACTTAGTGTGGGGCCACTAAATGCCTCATTATAGAAGTTTGAACCCCGGCTCCAAGCTACCTACTAACATATAATTCAGACATTTTCTTCTAATTTATTTAGGAAAAATCTGATATTTCCTAGTGATAAATGTCTGACTAAACATAACTGCAAGGGTAAGCTGTGATAGATAGAAAAGGGGTAACTTGTGCAGTATATAGGAATTCGATTAAAATTTGCCTTCTTTTTCTAGAGTCCTGTGCCCCAGAGCTTTCCTGGGAGCTGCCATTTTGCCCTGCTTCATCACTCTCTAAACATTCTGAGAGTGGAGGGGGTGGTTCTACAGAAAGCATTCTTGTTTCCATCTCCCAGAAGTTTGGTGAAATTTCTTACACCTTTGACTTATTTTTCATTAATGAAAACTTATCGTTTTTTCTTCCTCTGTCTTGATTTCAATGGAGTCTCATGAGGGAGAGCAGACAAAGGCATATGGATCATAAACCAGTTTGAAGCAAGGGATTCAATGAATCATCTTAGCGAATCCTTCATCTCATTTATTTAACTAATATTTATTCAGCATCCGTGCTGTGAAAAACAGCATAGAAGGTATAAGAATGAGTACCACATGTTCTCTACCTTGATGAAATTACAGCCTACTAAGCAGGAAAAAATAAATACATAAAAAATATAACACATACTCTGGCAGAGTATATTAAAATTCTATGTGCAAGTTCATAGAAGTGAAAAATCACATTATATTGGGAAGTTTAAAAATACTCATGAGGAAATAGAATTTTTGATTTAGCAAAATCCCCCAGAAAAGCCAGAAGAAATGAATTCAATGCAACGGTATCTACATTTTCTTTTTTAAATGTAGAAGGTGGAAACCACAAAGTATATTTAGGATAATGTTATTTGGAGAACATGATACATATATAAGAGAATCATGGGAGATAAGGATATAAAAATAAATTAGGACTAGAGAATAGATGTCCTTAAATTAAATGGATATATGTGAATCGAATTTGATAATGAATGAGCTACTAAGGCTTTCCAAGCACCAGACTGCCAGACTAGAGCAATAGCCAGATTGCTCAAAATATGTTTAATAAAATACTGTTCCAATTGATCTTTTAATAGGTATGCTTAGAAAGACATTTCTCAGGTAATCAAACAGATTTTAGATATACTGAATAAAATGTATTTCTGAGGAGATTTTCAGTACACATTAACTTACATAAAAGAACAATAAGAGTAACTTGTAGAGGTGCACCGTCTCTCTTGTGACTACTTCCACTCAGACCTCTAATCTTGAAGTCCTTTTTTAAAAAGTGTTTTGTCATGGAAGAAATGGAAAAATGATCATTAGCGGTATACAGACAACGCCATCTTCCTCAATTTCCATGATCAAAGAATCAGGTTTCCACAGAACCAGCAGAACTGCTTGCATAGTGGAAACAATAACTTATAGATGTGTTCCAATAAAACCCATGGTGTCCCCCAACTCCAAAGCTGTTATGGATGAATTTTATCCCCACTCCAAAATCATATGTGGGAGTCCTAACCCCTAATACTTCAGAATGTGACAGAGCGTTTGAGGAAGTGATTAAGTTGAAATGAGGTTCTTAGCATGAGCCCTAGTCCAATCTGGTGTCTTTATTAGAGAAATCTGGCCACACAAAGAGACTTGAGAGGTACATGCTCACAGAGGAAAGACCACGTGAGGATGCAATGAGAAGGTGGCCATCTGCAAGCCAGGAGAGAAGCCTCAGGAGAAACCGAACCTGCCAATATCTTGACTTTTGGACTTCCAACCTCCAGGACTGTGAGAAATTAAATTTCTATTATTTAAGCTACCCAGTTACCTCTGCACTGAGCATGGATACTGCTTGGAATTCTCTCTCAGTCTTCCCTGCCACTCTTTCCTGCTCATGCTCGCTCTCTCTCTCTCTCTCTCTCTCTCAAATAATAAATATATATATTTTATTTATTAATATATATGCTTTATATATATAAGAGCCACCCAGTTTCATTGTTATGGCAGCCCTGGCAAACCAATACAATGGCCAGGAAAATCGAAGTGCTTTAGAGCAGGGTAGTGTGAGGTGGGAGAGTTTTAGAAGAAAAAATAGTTCCTCGATGCAGTGAAATTCACACTCCATAGTGGAAAAGCAGAGAAGGATAGGGGAAGGAAAAATGTAAAAGCCCTTTCTATGACCTTCCTTTCTTGTCTAGAAGTCTGAGTAGCAGTAAGTTCCCAGGTTGCTAATGGTGTGAGGCATTAAGGATGGAAAGGAGACTTGAGGTTTGGTGGGAGGGGGGAAAATGGCTGTTAATATTCTCAATTTTGATTGAAAGCACTGAAAAGTATACACATCAATCTATTAATGGCAATAGAGGCTCAGATTTAAGAAAGTTTTATCAAATAAAGTTCAAGATTTATACTTCAAGTGACAATTACTTGAGAATGAGCAATAAAACATTAGAACTGGAGAAAACAATTACGTTTTGCTCTAAAGGAAAACCAAGTGCCTATCATCTTTGTAAACACTACCTTCAGCTTCCTACAGGAAGAGGGTGACTGGATTAGATCTGCCAGATTGCAAAACAATCTTCTGTCACAATTTTAGAATGTGAAACTTCCAGCAGAACTAAAGGTACCTCTTGAGCTTGTCCCCCACCCACCCTCACATTTTTTTTTTTTCATTTTCCTTGCTTTCAGGCAAGGTGGTAATTAAAATCTGTTACTTTTAAGAAACTTTCTCTTCTCTCATGGCAACTGATTCCCTGGACCCCTTGTGAGTAGCTCAGTATTAGAAGGGGAAAAACTCTCCAACCTGTCTTACCTGTCTTTGCTTCCCTCCCTTGTCTCACTTGGTCCTTTTCCTGGAGATGGTAAAAGACATTTGATCTGCCTATTCCCTCAACACAGTGTTTAAATGAGGAGTCCCTGGATGTCAGAGTGTAATAGACAAAGGAAGCCTCATGGCTAATTTTCATCTGAGGGCAGAGAAACAATGAAGCTTTCTGCCAGCTCCAGCCCGGGTCCCGGTAGCTCTGCTGAGGCTCAAAGGTATAATAAAATAGGGGCACCTGGCTAGCTCAGTCGGTAGAGCACGGGACTCTTGATCTCAGGGTTGTGAGTTCAAGCCCCATGTTGTGGTGAAGAACTTATTTAAAAACAAAACAAAACAAAAACGATATATACAAAATATTGCCCTACCTGCCATTGACCTTGCTCGTTGTTTTCTCCAGATATACTTTTTTCTTAAAAATTTTCCTTGGAGAGTTCCTCTAGTCAAAATACTATCTACAATATTTAAATCACTCTCCAATAAAGCTGACAGAAATGTTTAAAAATAAATATTCAATTCCTCAGGCTCCCCTAACCTTTCCCCTCCTTGACATTTGGAAGAGTACTGGTCAATTATATTGTAGGATGTTCTCAATATCAGTGTGTCTTCATTTTTCTCATAATCAGAATACGCTGGCAGAAAGACCAAAGAAATTATGTCATGTACTACTTTTTTTCTGTCATGTGCTTCTTAGGACATCATCTGGATTACATGAAGTTGGCATCTCTTTTTATTGGAGATGTTTACCTTGATCTCTTGATTAAGACAATGTCTATAAGGTTATTTCACTACAAAATTATAATTTTTCCTTTCATAGTTTTCAAATATCATGGACAGACAGGTTGAAACCACACAGTGTTCCTGGCTGTCTTTAAACTTTCAGCCACTAATATAAGCACTCCTTAGATGATTTTTTTACAACAATTGTGGTCTAATGATGACCTCCTTTTTCTCTCTTCTTTCTACATTTATTACTCAGAATTCTTTTTTTTTTAAATTTTTTATGTCATTATTTTATTTTGAGAGAAAGACAGAGACAGACCATGAGCAGGGAGGGGCAGAGAGAGAGGGAGACACAAAATCCAAAGCAGGCTGCAGGCTCTGAGCTGTCAGCAGAGAGCCCGATGCGGGGCTCGAACCCACGAACTGTGAGATCATGACCTGAGCCGAAGTCAGGCGCTTTACCAACTCTGCCACCCACGCGCCCCTATTATTCAGAATTCTTAAGAAAGAACTATTCCTTCTTTCCCACTTGTTTATTTATGCCACTACTAATTTATATCAGTGTATTTACTTGATTTTATGGGTTAAAATCTAATGCTGTCATTATTTATTTTGTTTCCCAAATTATCCCATCTTGGCTTATTCGGAACTCCTTCAGGTTAGTTCTTGTGTCATTTTCGACAACCCCTCGCATGCTTCAGAGCAACTCCTTAATTTCTGGCACCACAAGATTTTCCAGACTCCTCATACTTTTCTCTGCCCTCATCCTGGATTTAACCAATACCCCAAGGAGCCCTGGTTGCTTTTATTAGAGAGTTTTGTTTAGTAAACAAGATGTGAGCATCAAACTATGCTAAGTGCTACTGTGCTGCCATTGCTTCCTGGCTCTTCCAGTAAACAGAGCTAGGAGCTATGTATGTATTTATTCACAGACCCATAGAGACATACATCTATTTAACTGAATCTGTCCTTGCATATATGTGTATCAAATCACGAGTTCATACTGATTCCAATCTTACCCACAGGAACTGCCACCGATTGGAGGAGGCTTAGGAGAAATAACAACTAAATGCAATGCAGGATCTTGGAGAAGATCCTGGAGCAGAAAAGGGATATTAATGGCCAAACTGGTGAAATTCAAATAAGGCCGATAATTTAGTCGATTGTATTGTGCCGATGTTAATTGATCATTTGGAGAACTGCACTATGGTAATGTAAGATGTAAACATTAAGGGAAGTTAATATGGGAAGGGGATGTGGGAACTCTGGCCTTTTTTGCAATTTTCTGGAAGTCTAAATTTAGCTCAAATAAAAAGCTTTTTTAAAAGCCATTAAAAATGTAATATGTAATCCAGCATTTTCCAATCTTACTTGAGCATGTAATTTTATTTTTCAGGAAAATTACTAACATCCACCCAAAAGCATTATTAATTGTGCCTTGGAACACAAATTTGGCAATTCTATGAAATAACAAAAACACTATTTATATGCCACACACAGGAATTAATTACACTGCATTGGCTTAATGTGTTTCTACTGTGGTTAAAGATTTCCCAAAACTATTCAGCAATCTCTGGTAAAATACTTACTTGAGAAAGACTAAATTTCACTTAAGTTTAAATGTACACAATTATAATGCTCATGACAGAAACTTCAACAAGACTATTTTTCTATAATTTTACAAACACTTTACATGTGGTTAGAGGTATGATAAAATTTTCCAAGCTAAGGAAATCAGCACAAATGAAGGTGTTCTTCTATTTTTAAAGAGACCAATTACATTGAAAGCAACAGATAAAACTTAATAGTGTTTAGCTTTCATTTTACAAAAAGCATTGCAGCAATACCCAAATATGCAATTTCCAGATCCCATTGATGAACAGACTACACTCACCCGGTATCTTAATGAAGGGCTTCTTATGAAATAACCACCCTGAGAAACATATTTACAAAACTGCAACTTTTAAAAATTGATTTTACTAAAATATAAAAACAACGTTGCTTGCCCCTTACTCCTAATATGTATTATGGAATGTAGCATTGGAATTCTTATATCTTTTCATTTATTCAAAACACCTAAAATATAGATTTATATCCTACACCAATTGATTTGTAGTTGAAGCCTCCTTTTTTGGTGGCCATGTGAATCAAAATAAAATTATTGTAACACATTGTAATAATGCATCATCATTATCTGAACCTGCCAGCAACTGTTATCTGCTTACATTTATATAACTTAACCATTTTCTCTGCTTCCTGACTTTTTTATCTTTATGTCTTCTACTACATTTTAAGATAATTTTACTGAGTTTAACAATTTTCTTATTTAAATAATTTTTATAATGGGATTTCTTCCAAACAAACTTTGAAAAAGTCACTAAAAACCTGTATATTTTAAAAAGAAAAATAGTTTTATACCTCTTACAACTCTATTTGGCTTTCTTCTATAAAATTATTCCATGACTGAATAATATAATATATTGCCTGAGAGTAAAATGCCTGACATTGTACATATTGGAGTCATCTTTCTCAAAATATATGTAGACATAATCTCTGTAATACTTAAGACACTGATTCACAACATTGGCCATGGTGAGATGTATAACTTCACTGTTTATTGCCTGGAAGCATTGTGATATATATTGTCCACTCGTGTCATTCCTTGTTCAGAAAAAGCCCACACAAAGTTATGAACATATTGTAACTTAAATATTAAAAAAAATGTGAGCATGCCCTGAGTCTTTCTCTTCTCCATCACAAATGCGTATATGGTTCTAGGTGTCCTGCTTTGTCTTTAAAGCACCTCTCCTGCCACCCTCAAACTGTCTCCGACCAAATTTAAGGAATGATTTTGATGTATATAAAATCTGGCTCACTTGATACAGGTGCATAGAGCCAATGAGAGAACTAGAGTCCCTCCCTACTGTGGTCTGGCATGGCTGTATGTAATCCTCAAAATAATCTTGCGGAGGGACTTCATCCAGTTTCATGGTTTTAAAGTGTCTGTATGCTGATGACAGCCAAATTTCTAGCATCCGTGTAGAACTGTCCCTGAGCTCCACACTGTATACTGGACACAATTCAGGAAGTCTAACAAGTATCTTAAACTGATCGTGTCCAGAATAAAAATCCCGATCTTCTGCGGTTGTCTTCATTGCAGTAAGTCACAATCATACTCTTCTCAGTCAAAAACTTTGCATTCACAATAGACTCTTCTTCCGTTCTGCCTCACCTCTAATCGACAACTGCTGACAACAGTGTCTTCAAAATACATCTAGAATCTCAGCACTTCTCATCACACGCTTGGGCCCTTGCCAAAACAAGGTTTAGCTTCTCTGGCTTAGATTATCCCCATAAACTCTTAATTTCTTTTGCTCAACCAAGAAGCCAATGAGTTTGTTTCTCTTATATTTAAATCCTATCACTCTTCTGCTCAGAATCGTATGATTTTTCACTTTAGAATGATAGCCACCACTCATAATGGCCTAGAAGACCTTTGTTTCCCTGTCAGATCTCAGTTTTTACTACCTTTCTCATCCTTGAGTTCTAGCTACACTGGCCTACTTGCTGTTTCCCAAGTCATCAAAGTATCTCAGAGTCTTTGCCTTTCCTCTTCAGAGTGGAAGACTCATATCTCAGAATATCTACATGGCTCACTACCTTAACCTAATCAGGTCACTGATTAAATATCAGCCCCTTGATTAGGTCTTCCATGACTCTATTATTTAAGTTGGATACACTGTTCCATCCTTGAATTTCCCATTGTTCTCTGCTTTATGTTTTCCTTTGTACCACTGCCTTCCGAGAGAGGTTATATTTTTAACTTACTCATATTTTGTTTACTATGTGTCTCCTCAATTAGAATTCATGACAGTTGGAATTTTCCTGTTGATTTCCTTGTGGAAACCACAACACCTGGAATGGTTCTGTCACACAGTAAGCAGTCAATAAATAACTGTCAAGTAAATGAATAAAGTAATGGATGAGAAAATTATTATCTCAAATTTTCCAAATAAAACGATTGAGAACTAAATGGAGTATGTAATCGGTTCCAGTTAACTCTACCAGTTAGTGAGTCAACTGTTTCAAGCTGCCAGAACTGGGGATCTGTCATCTCTGTCACATTTCCTCCCTAAATTTATAAGCCACATTTACAGCATGAACACTCCCAAACAGAGGGAATAGTAGTTGTGTTTAGGATATGCAGTTCCCAGAAAGTTCAGTTTTAATTGTCACTTTAATGAGAGAAGTTTCTGAACCACATATTCTATAATGTTAACATGCTTGGGTTTGGCTCACTGATAGATAATATGTTAAAATTCAGATAAAGGGCCAACTATCAAGAAGTAATAATAATTAGCAACTATACTACAGATATACTTAAGAATATTTTAACAATATTTTTTAATAATGCCAAGTTTGTGTCACCACAGTTGAGCTCTCATTCTAATAGGAAACAATGACCTTCACTGTACTTCACATATAAAACTTAGGCTTTCATCGTTATTTGTTTGAATCAATAGACCCCCAGATAAGATCCTCTGATCTATCTTTTGCTCTTATGCTATATAATCTAATTATTTGAAAAGAATAAACATATAAATGTAAGTAAATATGTGTGTGTATAGGTCTGTGTACACAAAGTACATATGTACATATATTTTTCAATTTAAATTTACATTGCTAATAGACATTACTAGAACCAAGCTCATATTCTAATATGCAAAATATAACTTTCTCAAAATGTGAAAAGACAACGTTGGACTTCATGGAAAGATTTAATAAGTAGTCTCAGTTGGCAATACTTTTGCTCCTTTGTCATGCTCCTTCTTCCTACCTAGAAGAGAATAGCCTGAAGCAAAGCAGACATTTTATGACTACAAGGAGATAATCTTGAGGATTAAGTTCTACAAGCTAAAAATGTTGGAATAAAAAAGAAGGAAAGAACGGGGTGCCCTGTTGAGTTAGACAAGCTGCTCTAGATGCTGATCCCCAAATATTTCATTTATAAAATAAAATACCACCCTTTATTTTAGCTGTTATATGGAGCTGAACATATTTTTTAGCCAGTGTAAGAGTCTTTACTATGTATAAATAAAATTACTGTAAATTGCCCCTTTCCTTACTATTCATAAGGAAGAAATAATTCTTCTCCTTACTGAGTAGAGATATTCAGACATTCTCTAGATCCTATCCCTTACTCTTCGGTTGTATTTTCAGTCTCTGTCTCCTCACTGGTACTTACCCTACTAATTAAATCTTGAAAGCAAACAGAAAATAAACAGATAAATACACGTAGATGCGCATGCAAACAGTTAGAAAAAGGTGTTTTTAACCTTCCTGTTCAATAGAGCTTTCATCATTTTCTTTCTCATCTTCGTGGACAAACCTAATGAAGAGGCAGCCTTCAGCCAGGCTTCGCTTTCTTATCACCTCCTTATGTGTTTATCTTTTCTCAAAATGAGAACGTCTCCACCGTCCAGAATTGTTTTCTCAGAAGTCCCTGGAGACCAGTGACCCACTAATTCCATTTGCTCAGCATCCATCCACCTTAAACCATTTATATGTTTACTATCCAGTTTGTTTTAGAAATCCTTACTGCTATTTATTCCATTATGCTATCATATATTTGCTCTCCTTTTCTTCCACCTGTTACCTAAAAGGAAAAAGTTTGAGTTCTCATTTCTCCCAAATCTCCACTATTTTTACTTTCACCTCTATGGATCTGAAACAGTACTCATCCCTCCTCAGGAACCAAGAGAGGAAGTAATTTGCACCACCAGGTATAACTCTTTAGAAAGTAGATAAATAGATGGATATTTTTATATATGCATATATATAATCTATCTTTAATATATATATAATATGTATCTTTAATACATATAATATATATCTTTAATACAAACAATATATATCTTTAAGACATATTATGTATCTTTAATATATATTACATATATTAAACTCCTTTTTTCTTCTACCAACCCACTTTATAGTTCTCTACTATCTAGACTTGCTGGAGATTTTTATTTTTCTCCCTTTTTCTTACATTCATATCTATTCAGTAGCCAAGTTCTAAAAATTCTAACTTTGAAGTAGTTTTCTTATCAATTCTTTCTTTCCCATTGATTATCACTAAGACCAAAATTCAACCTCTTCAATGGGACTAATGAAATAATTATTTTCATGAAAGTAAATTGAAAAGAAATAATTTCAATTTGACAAGGATGAAATGTCATCAAGATGAATCAGGTGAATGTGTAACAACTGGCCTGATTATCAGCTTTTCTGTGCTTAAAATCATCATGGTCTATGTCCAACAGCCTATAGTAATTTTTGTCCAAAGAATAAACTTGCAGTCTTCTTCCTAGTAAGACTGTGAAATAAATAAAAACGTTAATGTAATTAACAATAAGGAATACCACTGCCAAGAGCACTGACTACTCAAATGTAAATGAAGTGAGTGAAGGGGGAAATAGTGAAGTGCCAATAGACAGAGTGAACCCTCAATGAATAAAAGGAAAACACTTATTTGAAGTCATCCACAAGTTACTTTATGACTTATACAACAACTAGAGCTGGAATGAATATGTTAACATACAGGAAGAGAAAATGTAAGATAGCAAGAGTGCTAATAGCCTTGGGAGCTGTGTTAGTCAGGATATTGGCAACAGTTGCTGTAGAGACTCCAAAAAACAAGATAGAGCTTTTCCTTTAAATTAATATTCCTTTTCTATAAAAGTCCAGAGGTAATTCATCCTTAATATGTGATTTCCATCTTCGTCCCCAATTCCACTGGCTAGAAGAGAACTAAGACAAGGAGACAAAGGTGTTTGAGTAGGTACATCTGTCTGTTTCTTTTCTATAAATGAATTAGGAAGGAATTCCATTATCACTGTAAACTATGGCATGTCAGCCACGTCGGTCAGGAAAGACCTTATCTTTGATCTCAACTCTTGATTTCTTTATCTCATTTGTTTCAGAATTCCTATTTATTATTTTCTTTCAATAATATAATCTATATAACACTTTAAAAATATATTTTTAAATTAGACCATTTCATGTTTTATATTATATTTACTTCTGAGCTTGTTGGATACGAAAATCTCAATTTCTTTTTTCCCTTTTTACCAACTAATAAGGTACACAACAGCTTGTGAATATCAACTATATTGAGTCAAAATCACCATTTATTATAAAATAAAGTTATAGTAAGATTATTCTCTCCTTTTGAAATGGAGAAATTGAGCATTGTTGTAAGATTTCTTTTCAATTAAGGGTTTGATAATCCTTGCATAAAACATTTCTTAGACTATCCAACATTTTCCCATTATACTACTTAGTTCACCTCCCAAATTTGTTCTCTTATTATGAATTCAATACACTTAATCACTAATTTCTGCTGATGCTTAAGGGCAAAATTTCAAATATGTTCTGTTAATAGGTGAATCTTGACTATATCTTCAGTTAACACATAATACAGAGGACTTGATACAAATACTTGGTCAAACAATACATTTAATAAAATATATTAGATAGGTTAAATTGATTAATTTGCTTGGATGATTATATATGTTCAAGTGATGGTATATATCTGATTTATTATTATTATTTATTATTATTATTATTATTAATTATTATTTATTATTAAATTATTATTATTATTATTATTATTATTAGCACTTACTACCCAATAATCAAAGACAAATACCCAAATTAAAAAATGGGCAAAAGTTCTGAATAGGGTTTTCCTCCAAGAAGATATACACACGTCCAATAAACAGATGAAATAATGTTCAACATGATTAGCCATCAATGAAATGCAAGCCATGAGACACTATTTTGCATCCACTAGGATGTTATTAATCAAAAACATAGACAATAACAGGTGTTGCTGAGATTGTGAAAAAAATTAGACCTCTGCTACATTGCTGGTAGGAATACAAAATGTTAAAATCTCCTGGGAAAACATTCTGGCAGTTCTTAAACAGTTACCTGTGACTCAGCAGTCTAACCCAAAGAAATGAAAGTATATGTCCACATAAAAATCTTTACATGCATGTTAAAAGTATTTTTATTTGCAATGCTGGAAACAACCCAAATATCCACCATCTAATGAATAAAAACATAAATGATATATTCATGCAATAAAATATTATTGTCATACAAAGGAATGAAGTACTGATGTATATTACAATACAGATGAACATTAAAAACATTATGTCAAGTGAAAGAAACCAGTCCAAAAACACAAAACAAAACAAAACAAAACAAAACAAAAATAAAGAGCATATTGTATGATTTCGTTTATATGCAATGTCCACAATAGGAAAACCTGTAGTAACAAGGTAGACTGGTGATTGTGTGGGGCTGAAAGGGTGGGAGAAAATAAGTGACTACAAAAAGATAGAACATTTCTTTATGGAATGATGAAAAGATTCAGGTGTTAGATAGTGGTGATGTTTACACAAATCTGTGAACACTCAAAGACATTAAATCATATACTTTAGATGGTTGAATTGCATGCTCTGTGAGTTATGTCTCAGTAAAGTTGCTATGAAGAAAACTATTCTGGTAAACTATAGCACTTATTGTGACATTTAGCTGTGAAGTAATTTTGCTGGTCAATATTATTCATGGAAAATCCTTAGTTATGTGGTAACAAGGTCTTCAACATGATTTGCTTTTTTAATAAGGCAAAATTCATTAAAGTATGGAAAGTCCTATTTTAAAGGTCACTAATTTTCTTTTTTACCTTGTATCAAGAGCAATTTGTTCACTAGGGCAACAGTATATGTGCCAATAAATAGTATTTACTACAACTTAACCAGTATAATTTAGCAGTCTGAGTAATGATGTATGTTAGTGTTGAGGGGCACATTTTATCCTTTCTATAACAATAAAGTGAGACTAGATATTGAGTTCTAAAGTTGTATGATTCTCTGATAAAGAGGGTATGGCAACATAATGAGTCCATGTGATGAGTTATGTGAATGTTCCATTAATCAGTATTAAAATCGTTTTCAGTATTTTATTTAATTTCATCAAAATGCCACAGAATTTCCTCAAAGGAAAACAATGCATAAATGATTCTGTTGCATCTTTTCCATTGTACAAAGTAAAGGCTTATAAATACATAGAGTAGAAATATTTTCATTTAAAACTTTAAGAAAATTACTCTTTGGAAAATCTTACTATCTCAATAGAGCAGAGACATAATTAGAAAGAAGTAAGAGGGTAAAGTCGACTTTATTGCAGGGCATTAGCTATTTTCCAATTAGCAACTTACTCCACCTGGTATTAAATCCCAAAAAATAATTTTCCTTTTTCTTGATTTATTTGACTTGGCACTTCACTTAAATATCAATTAACTTACTAAATTTAAATAATCATAACCACAAGCAGCACAGTAAAATTTCCTTATAAAACCAACATTTTGCCTATAATACCAAATAAAAAATTGGAAAAGGTATGAAATGCAATGCAACATTGTCTCTTCA
The DNA here is from genome assembly GCF_006229205.1 of Suricata suricatta. NCBI lineage: Eukaryota > Metazoa > Chordata > Mammalia > Carnivora > Herpestidae > Suricata > Suricata suricatta. The sequence continues at coordinate 152,445,258 of NC_043702.1, read as the reverse complement.
AATAAGAGTGGGGACTATGCTCACTGATTATACTTTCCTTGATCATCCAAGTAAAATACAAACTCTATCATAGAACAAAATGGTCTGATAATATAACTCTCCATCATCTACCTCAAAATGAATATAAAAAGTGATTTCTTTTATACTACATTTGCTAATTTTATCAAGTACTTTTTATCCTATAATGATTATAAAGTTTAATTTTGAGGTCAATCATGTACATATAGCTTTGAAAAAAAAAACTTACCTTAGGAATAGAAAAGAAAATATCTTTAAGATCTTATACTAATGATTCTCATCATCTCATTTTTTAAAGTTTTATTTCCTGAGTATCTCAAAAATAGAGTGCCCTAAACCTAGACTTAACAGATAATGTAAAAACTTAGAATTTAGGTTGAAACAAATTATCTCAAGTTTAGTTAGAAAAAAACAGTAAATCACTGTCAATTTTCTCTCTTGGTCTTCGCCTTCTATCTATCAATCCATTCTTTTATTTGTCAGATGAAGATAACTCACACAAATACAAGTGTAAGTACATATCTAGCTGTATATCTTGGTTTACTTTACCTCTAAATCACATAACTACACTTATATTATTTTTTATAATTTAAAATGCATTATCTTAAAGAAAAAATATACTTACTGCCCTCTAGATGTATGAACCAGAAGTGTAATAAGTGTAGATGTTGCTGGACATATACAGTTTAAAGCTAACATGGCGTATTTAAACTCTTCTTCACAAACAACATGATCTGTTTGAAATAAAATAGGTAAATTAGAATAATTTACCTTGGGATCGTAGTATTTTTAAATAATATTAAAAATAAAACCATGAATAAAATTATAAAAGTTTCAACACAAATACACTTGTCTTAGAGATGTTTTTACATGTGCAGTTTTCCCCAAGAAAAATGTTTCAGAAGAGAGAGTAGTAGATTATGAGTTAAGTGCTCGAGAGCAAAGGGGATTCTAGCCCCAGTTCTGTCATTAGTGAAATAGGCAACCTTTGGCAAAATGTTTACTTTTCCTCTGTCTCTTCTGTACAAGCAGATGAGAAGTAGATAGATTTGAGGTGCAGTCTGGAAAATAAATCAGGGACTATATAAAGTCTCCTTTAGTTCTGATAAAAATCTATGGTATGAAATGCAGCAGTAGTGACTTAAAGTATTGCCGATTTATCAAAGTCATAGTCACACAGCACACAGACTTAAAATTACTAAATGACATGGTAGGTAACGTTTGCATACTATTTAGTAATAGATTTTGTACAATCGAAACAACTATAATAATCAAGCAATAAAGATTAATGCTAAAATACATTTAAATTTAAACTGTTCTTTGACCTCAAGACTTAGGATCATAAACTCAAAAGATGATAGAATCCAATCAGGAAAGATAAAAAATAAAAATATAAGTTCAGTGACATAAAAAAAATAAGGTGCTAAAGATGGTGGCACACAAGAGGGGCCAGACCACATAAAGGAGGGTGGTGGTACTTAGCCCACTTCCCTTACTTTCATAGAGCGATGAGGGCTCAGATGCCAGATATGCAGTTTTCCAGAGAGATCACATTTAAGAGAAGTGATTGAGGTATTGTTTCGTTTGGGGGAAAAAAACCTCTTCCCAAGTAAACAACTATAGCTGGTATTAGAAATAAAAACAATGTGTAAAGTTCTAAGAAAATAAATATTCTTAGAAAATAGCTTTAGCTAAATTAAGAAATAGAAGGTTAGATTTGTAAATGAGTCAGATATCTATGCAATGAACACATATCTAACAGCATTTATGAAGAAACATAAAAAATTACTTGAGAAATGCTATAGCAAATGCCCTGGGCAGACAAATAATAAACTTACTCCTGGTTTCATGAGTTAACATATGAAAGAGCCCATTATTTTTTCTTTTTCTTTCACTTCCTTATTTATTTACTTTTTCTTTTACATTTTTATGGAAGAAATCGCTATAGTTCCATCTCAGGATTTACTCAAAATAAAAAAAAATCAAGGATCTGCTAACAATGTTTCTGCCTCTCTCTTTTCTCTTTATTGTTTTTACAGTGTCTAATATAAGCCCATAAGCTAAGCACACGTTACTGGACGTAACTCTGCAGATAAATACAAAGTACGTTTGGGAGTGTTTTAGTATGTATAGACCTTGAACAAAACAGGTTTGAATTGCACAGGTCCACTTATACGGATGTTTTTTTCTGTAAGTATAGTACAATACTATAAATGTATTTTCTCTTAATTATGACTTTCTTAATAATATTTTTTCACTAGCTTACTTAATTATATATTACAATGCACATAACATACAAAATATGCATTAATCAACTATTTATGTTATTGGTAAGGCTCTGGCCAATAGTAGGCTATTAAAGTTTTGGAGGAATCAAAAGAGAAGATTTTTGACTGTGCAGGGCAGGACCAGGCAGGTGGCAGAGGGAGGGGTGAGGGGTTGGTACAACTACCACCATGTTGTTCAAGGAGCAAAACTGTAAACTAAATTATCTAGGAACACAACTACTGCGTAAATTAAAAGAAAATATATTTTATTCAGTTTGGCGTTGCATGTCAGTCATTTATACAAGTTTAGGATGTTTGATTACCAATGTCAGTAGCTGGCACATAATGATGCAAGTATCTCTGTTTTCCATTGTGTTTTCTAGAGTATTCATACCTGAGCATTTACATATTGAAATATATTATTATTTCCCTCTGTTTCTCCTTCAAATTATGATTAATATATTTATTAATTGTTTTAAGTGTGTTTATATAGATAGCTATATTTACTGTGAATTTCATTCCAGGGTAGTAGAGGAAGTGTTACAAAATATTTACTGTATGAAAGAGGCATTGGATCAGATTGGTTGAAAACCATTGTTTTAGATAAATGAGTTAATGAATAATTATCATGGGATTCCTTCTTAGATAAAAGAATAAAATCAGTCTTCTTTTCAAAAACAGAAATTGATTTAGTCGATATGGCTGATTGACACAGGGAAACATGATAGAATGAATGTTCAACTAGGTATATTCTTTTGCATAAATTACAGAAAACTTAAACTCACTCTGTAAAATAAGACTGAATATATCTTTAGACCTCTCCTCTTAAGTTCAAATCTATGCCTCCTTCTGGGACATTTTTAAAATACTAATCACTATCCCCTAACGTGAACTGAAAAACGATTTTTTTCCTGCTACTTTGCCCCTCATTTCCCAATGTCAGATGACAGCCAAGGTTTATTGATCATATCACTGAAGCTGTCTCTTTTTCCCATTTTCGCATCTCCATTCCATTCTCCCGACTTGCTACAGGTTTTAAATATTTATCCATAATTCTTGAGAGCCAGATATCAGTTCTTAGAATGATTTTTTATTGTATTATTTTTTCAGATTTTAGAAAGACAATGTGCCTCATCTACCCCACCCAGTGTAATAGATCTAGGGAGCAACCTATGCTTTAATTTATTTCTGTAGTTACATTTGTCAATATCTACACCAAGTAGAAAAAATAAAATTCAGTGTTGGGATTACCACCAAATAATTTCAGGTCAGATCAGATCTCACTATCAACAGAAATACTTTTTTTCACCCCTAGAATTTTCTGAATTTTAGATTTACAGCTAAGGGACTGTGAGTCTTTATTGAAACTATGATTATCTTTCACCTAGACAAATGCAACAATAGTTTCTTATTTGCTCTTTCTGTCTTCCAACTCATCAGCATTCCACCTATTACCCTGCTAAAACCATGCCATTGTGTCCAATGAGAGTTGCCACTGCCACATATAAGTATGTAAACTTAAATAAACTTAAACAAAATACAAACAAAAGGTCAGTTCTTCCATCTTACTAGCCGTATTTCAATAGCAATAATGTGCTCAATAACATCTGTGGCTACTGCCTAGAGTATCAGACATTGCAAACATAGAACATTTCCATTATCATCAATGACTGGACAGTGCTGTTTCATTAGCCAATGGATTAATGGCCTTTCCTGAATCCTAACGCTTATAAGATATTTTTCGAGTTCTTTAAAATGACATCATAGGCAGAATCTGGGTAACCTTACTAACATACTAGGCCACCTTTTTATGAACTTTCTCAGTCTTATTGTCATTAAAATTGCTTATCTATAATAACAGGAAAGAAGGTAGGACATATGGTGTATGTACAAGTTGGTAGGTAGATGAGTATGTGGAAGTTTACAAAAATTTTGTTTTTCATCCTACATTTCTACTTTCTTGGTGGCATAGGTGGAAATGATGATTCAATAAGAGGTTGAAAGTAAAAGAAAAAAAATACGACATAGTTGTTTAAGAGAGTGGGAAAGGAAACAGAACGAGAAACACAGAATGATGTTTAGCAGCTTATGAACCCCTAGAAATCAGAATGATGAATGTAAAGTGGGGATAGTCTGCTGGTTTTCTTTTGTTTATTTTGTTTCCTCTGGCCACACTCAAATGTGTGGAAGTAAACACCATCTTCTGTCAAAAAGACAGAGAGAATTCAACGCAGTTGACTTCTGGCAAACAAGTCTAACTTATGTACAGAACGTTAATGAACAGATGAATTAAAATAATGGATTATAATGGTGTGCTATGGAATTCATATAAGTTAAAAAGAGAACACAGGATCTGCAGTTGTAAATAATAGTAAATATTTGGTAGAATCAATGAACTGTAATTCCCAGTGTAGTGAAGAGATAGTTGGAGTTCCCTATCAGATGATGTGAACTGGAATGATAAGAGGCAGCGGTCAGAGAACAGAGATTAGTTAGGGAGGAGTCACATTAACAGGTAATGACATGATTTGTAGAATGTGCTTCTGGATGTGGATGATGAGATAGGATGGTGAACAAGAATATTAATAATAGAGGAATTATAGGTGCACAAGTCTAGGGCATTGAGAGAATAACTTCCATGGTTATCAATATCATTGAATATTATGGCAGCAGTTTTGGAAAGAATGAGAATGAACAAGGAGAAGGAGCAGTTTTCAGCTCAATTTTTTTTTTATCAGTTACTAGTATTTCCTTTTTAGGATATTTCAAGTCACAAACTGCCAGTTTTTATCAAATAATTTTCTAATTAAAAACATAAGACAAAGTTATATACAATTTAAGTACTATTGAAATGCATAAGGTAGAATTACTCCTTATTTTTCATTTTCCACTCTATGCAGAAAACAACTATCTATGGAAACATGTTTGGAAAGGACCAGGACACTAATGAGTGTTCGTAGCACTTTGCTGATTTTAGTCAGGTATATATAGAGAGATGACCTCAGGTAAAAATTGATCACTTTGCAAGCAGAGAGCAAAAGGAATAAAGCTTTCTTAAGTAGGGCACTGTTTGCTTAAAGCCAGAAAGCTAAATCAAGAGTCCAGGAATCTGGTTGCAAAACCAAAAAGTGAACTGTATCTTAAATAGCAGGAGATGATGATCCTCTTTCAGACTCTTTATCAGAGGCCTTCCATTAAAACTTCTCCCAAACCAAAAAAAAAAAAAAAACAAAAACCCAAGAATCACATTACAGTGATGCCTTCTCACTCAAACTTATTGTTTTGGCTGATGCCAAAGTAGCCGCCATTAAGGAGACATGAACAGGACAACAAAAGCCAGTAAAAAAAGCATGTTTAAGAAAGTTCTTAGAGAACTTTGACCACAATTACTGACGCATGGAAAGTTATGAAAGAAATCTGCTCTAATTTGAACTTTATGGCCACAGAGAAAAGTGCACAAGGAGACATGCTCATGAATAGACAAAAGAGTTGTTCTCTAAAAGCAGAATGAGCTCATAAGGAATTTGCTGCAAGGTCTCTGTCATTCATGTCCTGCAGGATTTCAATCTTGCTCTGAGCCCATGACTGATGTGTGTCTCTGGCTCTTTTTTCCCAAAACACCAATATTTGTTACAATTATATTCTTTCACTATTTTCTATTCATATAGGATGGGAGTGGAGGTTGGTATTAGTGTGTTTGTGACCAGAGCATGAGGAGCCACATCTAGAACTGACTTTGCTTTATCCAGATATCCTGGACTTTAAGTTGGATGCAACTGACATAGCTTTAAGGATCATTTTTCATAATAATGGATGAGTACTTAAGAGATACAGAAAATATTGTACGTGAATGCTTAGATCGATAAGGGTTTGAACTGTGGCTGCAAATACTGTAGCCCATATTCATTCTCTCCTTCTTCCTTTCAATAACAGTTCTTATTTCCTCTTACTCATCCCCAGGTTTTAGCTGGCTGTATGGCTGCCCAGGTAGAAATTACACCGTCCAGCTTCCCTCTAGTTAGATAGAGTCACATGACTAGCTTTGTCCAACTTCTGTATTAGTTTTTTGTGGACAAAACCATTTCCCTAAGCTTCTTCCATCTTGTTGGTGAGACCACATATATGGCAAAAGCCCACTTTTGATTATGCAGACAGAGATAACTCCTTAGCAATGATAAAATCTGTCCATTTTTTCTTTATGGGTTCTCATTTCTTTCCCTTACTGAAGAAAGCATTTCCTCTTTCAAAATTATGTGCATCTCATATCTTCTCATCCTTTTAAAGTTTCTGTGTATTTATTTTATTTTGGATCCTTCATGTCCATGTCTTGCTATTAAAATGTAAGCAACATGAGATCAAGTAGTGTCACCGTTAAGTGGGACAAGCCATGGGCAACCACTGATCCTTCTAAGCCTAACTTACTTTATGTTTAAAATGTGCATAATAATAGTATATGCCTCATAGAATTATTTTTAAGTTCATTTATTTATTCTGAGAGAGAGAGAGTGAGAGAGCACACAGGAGGGTGGGGAGAGAGGAAAACAGAAAGAATCTTGAACAGGCTCTGCACTGCCAGCACAGAGCCTGGCATGGAGCTCAGACCCACAAACTGCAAGATCATCACCTGAACTAAAACCAAGAGCTGGACACTTAACTGAATGAGCCACCCAGGCACCCCCATAGGATTTTCTGAGAAGAAAAGTAGACAATGACTATGAAATTTTGATGAAAATTCTAAACAAGTATTATATCATCATAATCATGCATATTAAAAACAAAGATTTAAATAAACTGTCTTGAAATAATGCCAATAATATATTTAAAAATTTGAAGAAGGCAAATATAATATAAATTTATTGTTACAGAATTAAAACATGATCCTAGGCTTATTAAAATGCTGACTTCTGCATATACGCTCATACCCTCACATACATGTCTGAATAAACACAAAAAATTATAAGAACAGGAATCAAACTGTTGATAGTAACTACCTGAAGGAGTGGGAAAATTTTCAAAATCTATGATTTTTAAAATAGGATTACGTGAAATTTTTGGGTTTCTTTTTTATTATAATGTTTATTATTTTTAAATTCTTAAAGGCTATTAAATTAAGCCATTATAACTAAAGATTTAAATATTAGATACATGTGAAGCAACTCTATTTTCAAGTCCCTTTTACTTTATGGAAAATAAAATTGTTAATTACATTTTAACAAGTCAGAAGCTTTTTTTAAAAGTCTGCGTCAGTATTTTCTGAGCTCTTGTATGATTTAAAATACCAGAAGCTTCTTCCATGCAGTTGCTAGGTAACAGGTCTTTGGAAAGCAGTAACAGTGGAAAGTGCACTAAACCAAGGCAGGGTTGTGATTTACAGAAATCAAATATCCTTTGGAAAAGAGCTTTAAAACAGAAACACAAAACGGGATAAATTTGAAATCCTGAATGTTATTTGTTTTTATTTTAAGGGGAAAAGTTTATTGCACGGACTGAACAAATTGTGTTATGAAATCTCTCATATATCCTTTGCTTATTATACTCTGTATAAGCATGAGTGGGTGGATTGCTATGAAAATTGCTTTTTCTTCTTAGAAGAGAATGGATAATCTCTAACAATTGAGCTTTATTTTTATCCTGTAGGTTTAATCAATAGAATAACCAATTGATGAATGTGTGTGCGTGCACATATGTATGTACATAGACACACATGCATGAGCACAAATCAGAGACTTTTGCCAATTCCAGGATTGTGAGCCATTCAACCACTAGCTGGCTAAGAATAGATTTAAGTAAACCTTTAAAAGTCATTTAGTTTTACACGATCTAAATATAAGAATGCACATTAAATATATAGGATTTTCAACTCCATTTGAGATTGGCAATATTCTATAAAACAGAGTTATTTCCCCTCAATAATAAAGAGCATAAAAAGCTTGCTTGATTTTCTTATTGCTTGAATCCTTGCATTATTTTAAGGCTTCAATTTTTAAATGTATCATACTAATTAAGTGATCAAAAGGAGAATCAAGTTTCCTATGCTCTAGTGCAAAAGTTTAATTCTGTTAACCTCTCTTTCTCTTAAACACATCATAAAAACAGCAGTCTTAATAGTTTTTGAAAAATTATTGTCTTCAGAATCCTGATTTCTTTATGTTCTAGCCAAAAGTATTCTTTCCTCACTAGCTCATGATAGCTACTGATATCCTAAGTGTTAATAATATAGCCAATTTAATCATCTTAATAGTGATCATAATACCAATATTTCAGCTTTTATGCTAAAGGATACATATGTATGTATGTATTTACATATGTGTGTACGTGTATATAGTTTATTAAACTTCACAAAAGCTCTACAATGTATATTGTATTCAACCATTTTCAGATAAGGAATCAGATGTTCAAAAATAAATAACTTGCCTAAATCTATTATTAATTTAAATTCAAACTATCTATGAAGAACTTTACAAAAATAATATGACTTTAAAATTCACTAACCAAACACATTAAAATAAGTGATGTATTCAAGTGGTTTTTCCCTCTCCTGAACTCATATTAAAGATTGCTGTTTACTACCAGATGGACAAATGGCTCAAACAGCCACTAAATTAAACTGATGACTAAAAAATACAACCACTATGTTCCTCAAAACCCACCTTTTAATGAAGGAGTTTGGAAGGAATTAAGTCAAATTTGACCTTGAAATCAATTTCGCCATGTCATTAATTACACACACTAAAATTGCAGTTGGACTAAAATGATTTGAGTCACTGATTCAAAGGGATTTTGAAAGATCTCTAGATTCATTTGTAGCAAATACACCTTTATACTGTCATAACTTACCAAAAAAATAAATGCAGGTGCTCTAAAGGTATATAAAAGGATACATTTCCTACCCTGGGGCAAATCAAGAAAAGCATACCCATGGAAGTGATGTTTAGACTAAGATTTGGGGGCACCTGGGTGGCTCAGTCAGTTAATCGTCCTGCTCTTGCTTTCGGCTCAGGTCATGATTTCATCATTCATGCGATCGAGCCCCACATAGAGCTCTGCCCTGACAGCGGTGGCCTGCTTCAGATTCTCTCTCTCTTTCCCTCTCTCTCCACCTCTCCACTGCTCACTCTCTCTCAAAAATAATAAATAAATGAACTTAAAAATGTTTTTAAATAAACTAAGACTTTAAGGATAATTAAGAATAAGTTAGTTGAATGGTGAAGAAAGTGGACAGAGGTAATTTTCTTAAAAATAAAATCAGAGGTATGAGGATATTTAAATTTTTATGGAAAGTAAATTAACAAAAAAGAGAGAGGTCTAAGCATTAAGAAGAGAAAATATTCCAAGGTTGCTGACAATGAGGGAATGGGATCCAGCCTAGAGATGGAAAGGGAATTGTATTGTAAAAGAAGGGCAGGCAGTAATAAGTGAAAATGAAGTAAAACTGGAAGATATGGTAGTAGAAGTCTAAGGAAATTTTCACTTCTTGTTTTCAGAAAATTAGGAAAACTGAGATAAAGTTTGACCTTGTAACTGCAAGAGCAAGAGAGTATTTCGATAAGAAAACATTCCACACTGTTAAGACGGACTTGGAAATGAGCTTATGGTAACACAAATCTGACCCACTAAGTAATTTTTTTTCCAGCAGTGCTCAGCCAAGGAGCATAAAAAAAAAAAGGATCTTGTTTGTGTGTATGCTTCTTTTCAATGTGGAGCTGTAAAAAAATAAAAACAAAGGAAATTACTATAGTGATATGAGTTTGGTTGAAATGACAGCCCACAGAGCTGAGGTTGTTTAAAGAGGTCAGAAAAGAAGAAAGGGAAGCGAGACCCATGGAAAATCCAGATTGAATGATGCATTAGAGCGATGCTCCTCAGCTATTTGAGATGAAGAACCAGTATTTTTTCATCTTCTTCATTTCCAACCCATTGCAGACACTTATGCGTTTTTATTGTGCATGACTGGTATAGAACTCATGCCATGCATGACTCATCTATGATTCTGATATGAATCTATTCACTTTCCAAAGAGGCAACACACTGATCATGCACTTGGATGTCAGAGTGATGTCAAATTGCTATCAAAGTTTCTAAATGCTTACTTTCAATTGATGTACTTGTGGTCTAGCAAAAGTCTGTGGACTGAAACTTGTCTTTGGACTACACTTTGAATAGCACTGGACTAAAAGTCATAATGAGGCAAAAGGAGTGTGTTTAGATAGTAATGGATGATTGAATAAGCAAAATTGAAACATAGAAGATTGAGGCTGGGAATTGTGATATTTGAATAATGTAAATACGACTGGAAATATTGGGGATGATGTCAAGGTCCAGATATATACTCCATTACATATCTCTATCACTCTAAATCTCAAGGAATTCTTGTCAATTAAACTGGAAAATGAGTCTTCTGAATCAAGATTAAACTCTATGAAGATTAAAATATAATATCTCAGCACTTGTAAAAATGCATGATAAAGTAGGAAAATGTTGCAGTATTGTCCTGTACTACATCTAAAAGATCATTAGATTTGGAGTCACAAGATAGAAGTCCGAATCCTGTGTCTTTAAGCATGTAGTCTTTAGGCAACTATGGTTAGTATCACAATAGACAAACATTTATCTTATTAAAATATGAATTTCAGATTGAACTACCATAGGGCAACATGCAGTAACTATATATTTGAATGCCAAGTAAATATTTTTGTTTTATAAAAATGGAGAATAAGTGGAAATATGAGCTTATATGAGGACACAGCTTTCCCTTACCAATACGAGAAGATGTTATGATTTATCTGATCCTCCCAGGCAAACGACAACCCATGGCCATATTTACAGTTGTCGAGTGTGATCTGTGACAGCTGTTTTTGCTAGTGTCATTACTCTGGACAAAACTGTAAAAATAACTCTCACCTCATCACTTATATTAGGCATTTAGCAGATACTTATTGGCTACTGCTTGCCTCTGGCAGTCTCTCATAATAACCAAATCTTTCTCTTTTCCTCAAAAATGTTCTCATCAGGGGCACCTGGGTGGCTCAGTTGGTTAAGCATCCAGCTTCAGCTCAGGTCATGATCTTGCAGTTCATGGGTTCGAGCCCCACGTCAGGCTCTGTGCTGACAGCTAGCTGAGAGCCTGGAGCCTGCTTTGGATTCTGTGTCTCCCTCTCTCTCTGACCCTCCCCTGCTCACGCTGTCTCTCTCTGTCTCTCAAAAATAAAAAAAATAAAAAACAAAATTTATTAAAAAAATGGTCTCATCAAATGATAGATGCTACTGTCAAGTAGATGCTCATCTAACAATCTAAACAAAGTAAAAGTACAAAAGAAGATTGAAATTTCAGTTTCACTGCGGGCATATATAACTTAAAAAGAATTTCTTAATGCAAAGTGAGGTTGATTTCAAGGGTAATTAAGCCAAATGTTTTGTCGATTTGAATCCTTCCTTATTTGGATGTTCTTCCTCAATATCACCAAACTTCCATAAAGAGGCCCCACAATTCTTCAATATAATATCCATATTAACAGATTCCAAGAAATAAAGTAAATTGGACATTTCAATCATTCTCTCTCCACACACACACACTCTTTTTGACCTTAAGGAACAATTCTAGAGGTTGCTATAAATTCTAACTTAAAGAAAGTCACTTCTAGAAAAGTAACCTGAGTTGAGCTATTAAATGATGAATCCATGGATAATCTAGAGGCGAAAATCACAAAAGTGCCAAAAAGAGATAAAACTTCTTAGTTAAAAGCACCATAAATGTAATCCAAAGATACACTTGCAAACCGAAAAAAAAAAGTGATTTTTAAAAAGTCAAAGTGTTCATAAGTTTAGAATATGAAAAATCTCTCTAATTCACTAGGAGAAAAATAGTCATCTCTATAGAAAGTAAGAGTTTGGGGCTACTTTACATATTAATGAACACAAATTAAATAGACAATAGATACATGTGAATGAACACCTCTGTTAGTAATTAAAAACTGAAAATTAAAATGAACTGTTAGCAGCAATATCACATATCTCTTAATAGCACACATTTTGGAGACCGAGAACATGGATTAAAGGCCTGGTTCCACCACTCAGTATGCCATCAACGACACTTTACTTAGTATGTCTATGTCTCAGTTTCTTCATCTGTGAAACTAGAATAGTATTGACTCCTGAACAACATGAGTGTTAGGAGCACCAACTTTCCACATTGATGGAAAACCACATCTAACATCTGACTGCCCTAAAACCTTACTACCAATAGTCTCCATTGACTAGAAGCCTTACCAATAGCATCCAATGGATTAACACATAAACTGTATATTATATGTATTATATGTTGTATTCTTATAATAAAGTAAGCTAGAGAAAGTGATAAGGAAAATATAATTACTACTGTCCTATATTTGTTGGTTAAAAAATACACACATAATTGGACCCGTGCAGTTCAAATGCGTGTTGTTCAAGAGTGAACTATACCAACAAAATCTACTTATGGAAGCAGGCCTCCTAGACAGCCACTAATCGTTCTCATATCCTGGTATTCACAGACTCGGGCTGATCTGTGTCACCAGGAGGATTGTGGGAACAGCAGGTGGGACAAGCAGGGCTATGTCATAAAAAATACTATGGCTTCTGCCTTGGTGCCTTGTAGGTCAATGTTTTCTGGGAGAAGTCAGCTGCCACATTGTAAGGATACTCAAGAAGCCCCAAGGGAAAGTCCAAGAAGTAATGAACTGATGCCTTCTGCAAAAGCCAGCACAACTTGGCAACCACCTGAGTAAAGAGTGACCCACACTGGAAACAGATCCTCCAGCGGAGGTGAAGCCTTCAGGTAATTGTAGTCCCAACGGACCTCTTCAATGCAACATCATAAATACCCTGATTATTACTTCTCTCAAGTCCTCGACCCATAGAAACTGTGAGATAATAAATGTTTATTGTTTATACCACAGAGTTTTGGGCTTGTTACACAGCAATAGGTAACGAGCATATTACTTTATACTATAAGGTTGTGATGAAAACTAACTGACTTAATCTACAAAATTTGCTTTAGAACAGTAGTCCTTGCACATAAGAAGCATTATATAAATGTTAGCTGCCACTATTAGAGTAACTATAATAATCATAAAATAGTTCTTATTATTTTTCCTTTGCTCAAGGGGCAATAATAGGTAAAAGGAATACTGCTCAATTTTGCAAAAGTAAGTTACACATTTCTGAAGACCAAATTGGTATTGTGTGTTAAAAATCATAAAAGGACACACACAATTCAACCTAGAAATTACACTAGACAGTCATTTTAGGCTTATCACACACATTCAGGAAAACCTCTTTTATGATGGCTGAGGATGTTTGTTTTATTTATTTATTTATTATTTTAATTCTGGACAAAAGTGAATCTTAGTAACCTGAGAGACAAAGAATATTGAATATACAATCCAAGGAGGAGCAAATTCATCAAAATTACTAATCTACAATTTCAACAGATCACATATTTCTTTTTCTTATTTTCAAATACATAAACTTCCAAATTTGTTGGAAATAATGTACTTCAGCACATTACATTCACCTTGGTGATTTTTTTTTTTACCTAGGTGACTTTTAAAAACAGCTATCACTTTAATTTTGCTTATTTTTCATCCGTGAGTTAACATTCTCAAGAAGGAAGTAGCTACTGACTGATCATTAGTTTTATCTCTATGAACACAGGGCTACAGAATAGCTGGTGGCTTAAATGAGAACTTGGCACCAATGAAAATTATTATTAAATTAAAATATTACATGGCATTTGTCATGGGTTATAAAATATAACAATATGCTGATTGCAAAGATTCATGAATTCATAAACATTATCTTTTACCTACCTAATAATGATATATTAGTTCACATTAACAAATTATTATAGTCTATACAAACATAACATTTTATAATCATAAAAAGTGAATAACATGTTCCTTGCTTAGATATAACCATTTATAGGCATTTTCATGGCATTAGTTATACTTGATAATTTGGACCTTGTGTGAACAAAATGTATAAATATCAAATCTATAAATAAATTTAAAAACAACCATTATTAGCAAAATCACCTTTTGGCTAATATTATGTTTCTATATCAAAATGAAATACAATTCATTATACATGAATTATATTAATAACATTGTTACCCTACTTTAAGTAATCCCATATCATACTTACTTCATTTGTATTGCCCTTCATTTTAATATAATTTCTAATAAAGACTTTTGGTTGGATAATACATATACATACCACATCTATGTATCTTGTGTATCTATTTTCATAAGGCTATAGACGTGTTGCTTCTTTCTACATTTATCCTTATAATAAAACTTTAATAAATGCCCTTTTTTGTTGTGTGCAGCTCATACTATTTCCTTATGAAAGCTTCATGTAACTGTGTAAAGAGATGTTAGTGATGTCTCTATCCTTTTTGGATTTCCCTCTATGCATCCTTTTACTACTTTAAACAAATAAACTCACATCTGTGCTCCCCATCAGGCAAATCCTAAAATTACCTCCAGTGTAACATTCTAAGCACACACTTTAATATGAAATGCTGTTGGGGGAAAAAATGAAATGAAAGAGAAAACATTACAGAAATCTGTTTAGATTTCTGATGCTCTTACTCTAATTCACTCTTCTCCTCCACAATTTTTTCTTACTACAATATGATGAAACATATTGTAGTATATATGTATA
>NC_043702.1:152354501-152430171 GCF_006229205.1 Suricata suricatta | reverse complement strand
TATATCTGGTTCCAGTTCCTGGACAGAGCTCCTGAAACCCTTATATTTCTTGGGGGATAAGAACCCTAGGAGTTACTTTTGTTCTAATATTGGTTTTTGACTGAATTCCTGATGCAGGTCTCCTAAAATCCTTGTAAATTCTGAAACAGTAAGAATGCCAGGAACATCTTTGGTTCTAATGAAGCAACTTTGTATGGGTTCCTGGATAACTCTTGGATAGGAGCTGGTCCCCAGAAAGACCAAATCATGATTAGAAGATTAGAAGAAGATTCAGCTACACTCCCCCATCCTCCAAAGTGAGGATAGGGACTGGAAATGGAGTTATCACTGATCATGCCCAAGAGGAAGCATCCATTAAATTCCAACAGCAGGGGATTAGGAGAGCTTCCAGGTTGGCAAATACCTCCACACATTGAACGGTAACGTGCCCCAAGTCCATAAAGACAGAAGCTTCTGCACGAGGGGCCCACCCAGACCTCTACCTTATGAATCTTTTCACCTAGTTGTTATCTGCATCCTTTATCATGTCCTTTATTAAACGAGTAACTGTAAGTAAATATTTCCCGGAGTTCTTTGAGCCACTCTAGCAAATTAGTCAAACACAAGAAAGAGGTTGCTGAGACTTGCAATCCATAGCCAAACGTTGGTCGGCAGCACAGGTGACAAGCCGGCTGTGCGAAAGGCCTCTGAAAAGGGGGTGGGGGAAGGCAGTCCCTGAGCCCTCTCCTGTGGGATCTGATGCTATCTCTGGGTAGATAGTGTCGGACTTAAGTTGAATTGTAAGACATTCGGCTGGAATTGTAGAGAATTGCTTGATGTGGGGAAGACACCTCTACATATTTGGTGACCAGAGAGTCAGAAGTGATGTTCCTATGTGACTAGTGAAGTAGTCTCAACAGGGAAGAAACACAGTTAGGCAAGAACTGGGCTTTTCCCTACAAGGGAGGGAAAACTGCAATTTTTTTTTCCTTTATACTATTTTATATAGTATTTCATATTTGTATATTATTGAGTTATAGTGTTGCTTTGAACATTCTTAATGAATCTTTTAAGTTTTTAAATCCTATAATATAGCCTGTATACTACTAGTAAAAAGATACTATAAGTTGAGCACTGTGCGTGTCACTGAAGCTATAAAGCTAAATTTAAAAAACTCCTATTCTAGAGACCCCTGGCTGGCTCAGTCAGTAGAGCTTGTGAGTTCAAACCCCACATTGGGTATAGAAACTTGCTCAAAAGTAAAATTTAAAAAAAAGAAACTCAAACTCTAGAGCTAAATGAAAATCTATGCAAGCTACAAATCAATTCATAAACTGCGATAATACAATTTATATAAAATGGGGGTTACACAAAAAAGTGAGGAGCATGGCAAATATAAAATAAACTGATTTCTTGCTGTGTTTGTTTCCCACAATCAGTTGATGATTAGGTCTATAGAAAATATGTGAAATGATTCCTGAATCTTTCTCACTCTCCACATTCATCATCACCACTCTGGTTCACCCAGCCTCTCTCACCTTAATACTCTAATAGCTTCCTAAATAATCACCCCTATGAGGCCCTTTGTGTCCTATCCACTGCACTCCACAGGTCCCCTGGAGTTACTTTATTATCTAGTTAACATGTTATACCTTCACCTATAACTTTCATTAGTCTCCTGCAACATTCCAATTTTTTAATAAAGGCTATTTCACAGTGTCTGTCTCACCCACCCCCAAACACAGTTTGTGTGTGCACAGTATGTTCTCATACAGTGTGTTCCAAGGCAACATTCGATAAACATCCCATAATAATATTTGTCATCATCCTTGTATTAGGATCTCATTCTTTTGGGGCTAAAAATCTTATTTTAAGAAACTTTTCAATACAAACATAATTACTACAGAGATGAGGGTATTATATTAAATTATAAAAAGTTTATCTAAAATAGGTCTATCAAATTGACTAAATTCATCAAGCAGAATCTGATAAGGCTAAAACAGAATTGGAATCAGGAGTTTTGACGTATATGGAGGGTGGCAAGGGCAGGAGAGGAGGAGCGTAAGGTCACAGCTGACGTTCTATGTGGAAGGAACAGGTTCTGTTAGAGTGGGAGTCTCAGGCAAAATGTAAAAGTACACAGACTCATTGGTTTTAAAAAGGGTGAAAGTTAAAGGAAATGAGAAAACTAGCCATTGGAATAGACAACTAGTCCATCTGATTAATCCTCATACTACTAGTACCTAGAATAACAAATTGCTCACAGTAGGATTCAATAACAATGTTTGAGTAAATGTAGGAGCAAGATGATATACCTGCTCCTCTTTATAAATCGTTGTTATTAAGAAACTATATTACAGACTGAAAACCATAGATCGAGAATACAATAGAATATGCCTGGCACTTTCCAAAGACAAAGAAGAAATATGCTACTCTGGCTTTCGGAACCATGAAATTGAGTCTTGGAGAAATATAAGTCTATAAGAAAATTAATGGAGAAAAACATAAAGATGCTTTGAGTTAATTAAATTTTAAGTGCCCCACAAGAAAATGGCATGACATACCTAATGTTCAGTGGCAATTTAATCAAATGTCAATGAGAACAAACAGGAAAGTTGGTTTGGTTATTTAATAGATCCACAAATTAAAATCTTAAAAGGTATAAAAAGTAAAGTAAATAAGTTACTGATATTTTTGTTAGGAGGAATGAAATAAAAGAAAATATTTCACTTAAAGATTAATTTACACCAATGTTAATTTTTTAGCTTTGATTAAATGTACTATGATTATATCGGAAGTTAATATCCCAGGAAGCTGTGTGATGTGAAGGGTCCATGGGAAGGCTGTATATTGTCTATATTAACCTTCCTAATTTAATTATTTCAATAAAAAATTAAAAACCAAATGTAATAAAAATGAAATACTGATTGAACACTGAATAGTAAAATACAATTACAAACCATATTTGGGGGACAACTGACTATATTTAAACATGAACCAGGCCGATGAAATTATTTAACCCTCTTAGGGGTGAAAATGTTATCATGAGTACACAGCAGAATGTCACTCTTAGGAAAAGCATATGTGTGCATATCTCTGTGTGTATCTGTGTGGGGGAGGGAGGGGAGAGAAGATTAAGGAAATGAGAGGAAACGTTAATTGTTGAATGTAAATGGAGAGAATACAGGTTTTCATTGTATAATTTTGATCTGCATATGTCTGATGTTTTGTGAAGTAAAAAATAGCGAGAAAAGAAAAAAATTTAAAGACTCTCCAAATTGTGCTGGTTTTGAACACCACCTTAGATTAAGTGGCTCTGATGATTTCTACAATAACACAAAAATCAAAGAAAAAATATTTCCAGCCAAAAATGGAGAATTTTTAAAATTGTATACTTCATCTTTTGAAAAAAATAGGAATTCAAAGCATTATGTTCTTAAGTAGGTTGTAAGAATGAAATTTAAAATGCTATCTATGTGGGAGTTATATGGGAAACGAAGGAATTATTCAGCATGAAAAACTCACACCTTACCATTTGGTGAAAGTCAAGCATTGCACTTACATATGTTATTTAGAAACAGCTGAGATAATTTCCAATATTTATATTACTTGGAAATATATTTCTACTCTCTTTCTTGGGTAGAAAAAAGTGAGGTATTGGAATGTCTGGTGTTTAATGGAGACTAAATTGAGACAAGATCTTCAGTCTTTAGTTAAATTATTTCTCCAAGATCTGTGTTCCTGTGTGCACAAGTACGTGCACATATGAGTGTATTTTAAACAACATTGTTTTTATAACAATGGACACAACTACCTACTATATGTATATAGGTTTATACAATATTGTCAGTGATATTGTTAAAAATACTTCCATCTATACTTTTAACTTGTATTGCAATTGAAATCTTTTTTTTTTTAATTCCCAGAACTAAATCCGACTGTTCTAGTATAATGAATCATGCTTCTAGGCATGTTTAAGCTGTGAAGTAGAGAATTTCATTCAGTCAACACTTTACTGTTGAGGTAAAATTCTTCCTTTCATTCATGTACTTTAACTCAAATTCTGTTCCTTATGAAATATAGTCAAAGCATGGAAAATAAAATTTATAGAAAATTCACAATCTACAAATTGATGTTTATGTTCTTTACTCTGACATTTACATTTTCTACTCCTACAAATTTATTAACATTCATCACGCCTACCAATAGGTGAAATTTTACCAATTTAACTTTTAGGTCTTCTTACACTCTGTTAAAATGACGTATCAATTTTCCAGTACCCAGAAGGTTGAAAGAAAGTTAGTTGACAAAAGAAAGGGAATTGAATATTCACTCACAGATGACATAACCTTTTATTTGGAGTGTGAATATAGAGTGGCAATGTAAATTTAGCAATGGATTTATTCATATAACAGGAATTCACCTCCCACTGATTTTCTGAGTAATTTCATCTGACTAGGCGACAAACAGCACATTTCTTTTAGATTCAAATAATTGAATAGTATAGTTTATTCTTTAAGTTCATTCAAGGATTTTTCAATAAAGGAATTCTTTTCCAAGTATAGTACATTTTTTTTTCTTATGTTTGTTTTGTTTCATGGTTTCTTTTTTAATGATTTTTGGGACATAGAGTGAAGAAAGAGATCTGGGTTTGGCTTTATTCTTATTAAAATCTACATGGGGCACCTGGGTGGCTCAGTCAGTTAGGCATCTAACTTCAGCTCAGGTCATGATCTCACTGTCCATGAGTTCCAGCCCCACCCCAGGCTCCCTGCTGTCAAGCTCAGAGCCTGGAGCTGGCTTCAGACTCTGTGTCTCCCTCTCTCTCTGCCCCTCCCCCACTCATGTTCTGTCTCTCTGTTTCTCAAAAATGAATAAATATTAAAAAGTTTTTAAATAAAAAATCTACAGAAACATGTCTGAAAGCTGAACTATTATAATGTTTTGCCTTTTTCATCATGGTTTTGCTATGGAGGAGAATATTTATGAAGGGCTTAATAATATGGAGTCCTTTTGCTTAGGTGATTTCAGATCATATATATGACCTTGGAGAGACTCTACTAGAACAGCTAGTCCAACTAGAGGCTGACAGAGAATACAAGATGTTACAAGAATCACATTTTTATATTAGTCACAGCTATGGAACACTGCCATTACTTCTTCCTATGTTTCAGTACCAACTGCCACTTCTTAAAAAAGAAGTGTATTGATAAAAAATATTTCTCACTGGAAAAGAGATTTAACACAACCAAAGCTACAGTACCATTTGACTTTTGTTCTACAGAGGTTGGCAAAAATAATCTACCAGAAAGAATCTTTTAAAAATAATGATATTGTAAAAGAATGTTGGCATTGATACACTGCAAAAAAGAAGCTAGTGAGTCTAGGTAGACGTTGGAGGTACAAAGGTGTAGCTGCCAGCATCAGACACAAAGAGTAATCACTACTGCAAATGTGCTGGGGAATATGAAGAGCGGCAGGAATCCTATAGGCAGAGCTCGTGGGTGCCCAGGGAGAAGAAAAGTGGAGTTTTTGTCAGAACTATGATCATGGCATGCCTCGCCTGTGTCAGTGGGTAAGCCCCGGGTACTCAGAGAGTCTATCCTATAGGACTTGATGGATTGAATGCAAACAAGGGAAGAATGACTCATAGGTTTTTGGGAAGAAAGAGACAGAATAACATTTCAAGTCAGAGAGAATCAATAAATATTTCTAGATATCTTAATTTTGAGACAATGTTAGAAACCTATTAGGATATACTGACTATATGGTTGGAGATAAAACACAAGCTGATAGTGAATACTGAGGGAGAGATTTAATTTTGGAAATCATATAAATGTATAAGATCCTCATTTTCTTAGTGGAATATATGTATAATTATATATTATATGATCTTATATAAAGAATGGCAATTTTAATTCTCGCTTTTCGATGCTTACTGCTTTTATTTATTTTTGTAGTCTTACTGCACTCCTTAGGATTTCCAGGAAAATGCTGAGTAAAAGTGATTTTAATAAGCACCTCTGTTTGTACCTAATCTTAAAGGTAGACTTTCAACATGTGGTCATTAAATGTTCTTTTTTTCCTCTAAGTTACGTTGTAGATAATTTTCCTTAGGTTAAGAAATGTTTTCCTCATAGGTTTCTAACCCTGTTTCTTTGTTTATTTTTCTTTTTCAAAAATTGTAAATCAATACTAAATTCTCTCTCAAATGCTTTTTCTTGTATGCATTAAAATGATGATACTATTTTCTCCTTTAACACAATATTCTCTTTCTGCAATAATTTCAACTTGGTAATGATATTATTTTTTAAAAACATTATTTTGTTACTTTTTCAAGTATATTTTATATATTAAATTGGTCTCTAATCACTTCTCATACTATCTTCAATGAATTTTGTATTTAGTCTAGGATAGTCTCATAAAGTCAGTCTGGGAAATGTCTTTTTTTCTTCTATTCTCTGGAAAACATGTGCTGAGAACTATGTGATTCTTGAATATTTACTATAATAATATTTGTAAAATGCCCTGAGTAATCCTCAGTTACTTTTCCTGGAAACCAAGATAACACAGTTTTGTTAGGATGAGAAATTGATATCCAAGATTAATGATAACCATCAATTTGATAGGTACCAATTATAGGTGGCTGATGTTCTTTTGAATATTTTTTTATCATAACAACCCTATGGGATAGTTTCTCTTATTATCCTCTTTTTATAAATATCAAAAAAACTCAAGTTTGGAGGCACTTGGGTCGCTTAACCAATTAAGCAACTGACTCTTGATTTCTATTCGGATCATGATCGCAGAGTTGGGGGATCAAGCTTCATGCTTGGCTCCATGCTGAGTATGAAGCCTATTTGGGATTCTCTCTCTCTCTCTCAAATTAAAAAATATAAATAAATTTTTTTAAAAACTCAAGTTGAGAGAAATTAAGTTGCTTGGTATCATGTAGTTAATATATAGTAGAATGAAGATTTGATTGAGAATGATCTCATTACAGATTTTCCACTATCAATCTCTCTACTGTGACAAATTTATCATCAAAAGAAAAACTGCTGAAAGTAAACTTGTTCTATGAGCTTGTGTCAATTTTCTTCTTAGGAAATTTGTGGTTATTAAAATAATCAAATTATCTGTTAAGTATATAGTCATGTTACTGAATCTCATTAAAATTTGTAGTGTGCATGAGCTTATATTCAGAAATTCTGTATCATAGCTATTACTCTACTGAGGATTTTCTATCTCTAGACTTACTATTTTTACTTTCCTGTCTTGGTGAAATGAATAAAAACATACCTTTTCTGCTGCTGGAATCAAGCCCACCTAGACTTTTCCCCTGTACACCAAAGTATACTTTTCCCCTTCTACATCAAAGTGTAGAAGATTATTTCAATTATAATTAATAATGTAATAATAAAAGATTTCATCCAAATGATATTGTAACAAATCAATAGTTCACCTTAATGAATGTCTATAGTCATTTTGTTCAGAAGAAAAGGATCCATACCTGACTGTAAGGTAGATCTGTACAAAGTAATAACTGGTAGGTTGCTATATTGTCTTTACTTTTCAGTATTTTATAAACTCATAACTCAAAATTTGAAGCTTCTTCTTTTCATCTTTTAAAAACACGGACTTACTTTTTAAAAATATAGAAATTGTCATGACAGTAAGTGCCATGATTTAGGGTGTATTGAAGGGGCTATTTAAATAAACAGAAATAGGGGCACTTGTGTGGCTCAGTCAATTAAGCATCAGACTCTTGATTTTGGATCAGGTCCTAATCTCATGGTTCAAGAAATCGAGCCCCGTGATGGGCCCTGTGCTGACAGCAGAGGGCTGCTTGAAATTCTCCTTCTCCCTCTCTCTCTTCTATGCCTCCTCCACTTACACGCTCTCTCTCTCCCTTTCTCTCTCAAAATAAATAAATAAACATTTTTAAATAAATAAATAAACCAAAATAAAATTATCTCATTTTATATCTTGTGATAATTGGAATTGTGCTATTTAACATTTATAAGAATGCAAAGACAGTAACATAATATATATTATCAAATGAGATGGTTTAAAATTAAAGCAATTATCATTTTATTACAAATGATAATAGTTATCCATTGCCAAATAACAAATAACTATAAAACATCATGACTTAAAGCAACTGACATGTTTACTTCTCAAAATTCTGTAGGTTAACATGACTTCTTGGGTTGGCTGTGGGTAAGTCAGGAGCTAGAGACAGGTGCCTAGGAGGGATAAGCCTCACTTTCCAAGCAATTGTTCATCTTTAGGGAGGCTAAACGGGGAATCCTTTACAAGCAGTCTCTAGGTAATGTTCCAGTGAAGGGAAAGCAAAAGCATAGACTTTTAAGCCTTAGCCTCAGAAGTCATACAGTGTAACTTTCGTCACATTCTATTGGGCAAAGCAAGTCACAAGACCAGCCCCTATTCAAGCGGTAGGGAACTGCATTTCATCTCTTCATGGTATAAGCAGCAAGGTCCCATCAACATAGGACACAGACACAGGGAACATGGTTCACTGAAGACCATTATTTTAACAATCTTCCATACAAAACCAAGTGACAGCTTGACACATTTCCTTCTGAGATGTAAACTCTATAATCTTTTAACCTCATGCTGAGATGTAAAATATATTACATTGGTTTGAGAGTCTCATATATCACCCCAAACTGTTTTATGACATTTTAATGAAACTAGGATGCTTTCATCTTTTTATAATACAAGAAAAGAGTTCCTCTGGGAATCTGCTCACCCATAAAAGAATACAGACATCATTAAGAGGAATTTCAGGAGGTGCCATAAATTAGAAATATTGTGATACACTATCAGGATAGAACTTTTAACTATCTCATTTGTTACAATGGGTTTATTAAAAAAAATGGCAAAATAAGAAAATGAAAGAGAATTGACACAAATAGTCATTGTAATTTTTTGTTGATGAAGGTGGACTGTTTCAGTGAGTTTGATCTGCCTGTTGTGAGCCTATCTATGGCCTGCTATGAAGGGTAAAAGAACTAAAGTCTATTCTGAAATTTAGTAATAAAACATTCATAATCACAATCCACATTCGATTTCCATTTAATGAGCACTGAATGTGTTTCAGATACAGTTTAATTCTTACTGTTAATTCTGACCAATGTAGAGACATCATACTTATGATACGTAATTTAACAAAGAAGAAATATAGGGCTCAGAACTCTAATTTGCCCACCTAAATAGTAAGTGGTAGGCTGAAATTTAAATTCTTATTTTTAGGACTTGGTTTGATGCTTATGTCATTACCACCTTCTTAAAAAAAACTCTATCATAATAAGTTATTTTCAGGTATGATAAAAATTTTATAAAAATATTCCTTTTGCTAAATAACAATAAAAAGGGAGCAGCTTAGTTTCAAATGTCTTTTAAATAAACAATTAGCATTTCTTGAATGCTAATTACATACATAACAGGTAGCAGATGGAGAATTTACATTTATTTTCCATTAAAAATCACAAAGTCATTTACAAAGGAGGTACTGATATTTTTAATTTTCAGTTTAGGAAACAGGCTTAAAAATACCCTGGCACCATTATCACAATTTAAATCAGTATTAGTATTTAAAAAAAAAAACTTCCAGACAGATACTTAAATGCAGCCATAGTTGAGCGCCATTGCTTCGTTTGCTATAAATTTTAGAAAAAAATTGATGTCATTAGAAGCAAGGCTAAAAGATAAAAATGAATGGCAATATTTTTGTTATTATTTAGAAATTTCTTAGTAATTATAAATTTTCATTTAAATATCATATACAAACAGGTAAACATTATAAGATATGTAAACACATTTTCTGAAGGAAATACATTTTGCTAACACATAGTTAAAATAGTTTACATCTTAATGGTGTTTGCAGCTTTAAATTATGACGGTTTGTTTAAAAAAACAAAGTTGTTATATATTTTTACATGAATATAAATTACTGCCTGCATCAAAATTGGTTCTACAAAAACATTTAAGAAAAAATAAAGTATCATTTTACTCTTCAATTTCTTAACAGTATAAAGTGAAATCTCAGCAGTGTCTCTGAAAAACTCACATATATGTTTTTTCTTGAAATGTTTTCAAAATCTATCTCCAAATAAATCTAGTTTTATGTACTTGAATACATTTCAATATTACTCTAATGTATGGGAAGTTAAGTGTGTATTAATCTATAGCAAAGCACTACGTACCTGTGTAAACATAAGAATTAATAGATCTATAGCTTTTGAAACTTGTGTTTATATTATGCATAAAACTGTAAGTGCTAATCTATTTATAGTTTTACCAAGATATCCAGGAAGTTCAGTTGCTAAAATCACCAAGTATATAAAAAATTAAAGATACACTCCCAAAATATTATCTTCCTACTTTTTAAAGTGAATAAATTATTTCATAACAAATAGATGATAAAAGAAAATCCTTCTATTCTATACAATCATGAATATATTAAGTGGCCCCTAGTTTCAGAGATATAACTCTTACTATCACAATTTGAAATGTGAAATTAAACTTACCAGCAAATTTGATATGAAATTTATTTTCAGGCTTCAATATCTGGACATACAAAGGGCAATTTGGAGCAAAATCTTTTACAGCCCATGCTCTCAAAATTGTTTGGTGGTCCTGAAATGATAAATATCAAAATATCATGAAATAAACTGAAACATTTATAATACATAAAGTAAAAATCATCAAAAGTGTGTTAAATGGTCGCATCCACAGTTTAAAGTTAAACATGCAAAATAATTAATTGTAAGGACTTATTTTTAAAGATATTTATTGCTTCTAGAAAGGAGAGTAACAATACCTAATCCAATCAGTGCTAATTACCAGCATGTTAAAAACTAGCAGAGATTAAGTGGAAAGTTTCCTGAAACACTTAAAAGTACTCTTCTTGGAAAATAGTTGAGGGTCAGAAGCCTTCAGGAATGTGCACAACTAATAGTTTTTAGTAACACTATGGATTTATAACAATTTTAACACTTTTAGAAAGATTGGCAAAAGGAAAATGACTACAGCAACCATACATGTAGAGAATACACTATTTAAAATTTTTTTATATAACAATAAAAATAAAAGTATCTTGACTCTACATGGGTGATTTGGAAAAGATCAGTAACTTTCAGATATTAAAAATACAAAAACAGTTTTAAAAAGTTAAGACTGGGGGCCCCTGGTTGGCTGAGTCAGTTAAGCGTCTGGCTTCGGCTCAGGTCATGATCTCACTGTTCGTGGGTTCGAGCCCCACATTGGGCTCTGTGCTGACAGCTAGCTCAGAGCCTGGAGCCTGTCTTCAGATTCTGTATCTCCCTCTTTCTCTGACCCTTCCCTGCTCACACTGTCTCTCTGTGTCTCTCAAAAAATAAATAAAAAACATGAAAAAAATTTTTTATAAAGTTAAGACTGAGAAAAAGAATAAAAATCCTGCTTAACATTAAATCTTACACATTTATGATCCCATAAATTATTACTTAATTCACTACACAGATCAAGACAATTATTAGAGAAATGTGTCAGTTAGCTAAAAAAACATATTGGAGGGTAGCACTGCCCTTATATTGGCCATTAGCCACATGTAGCTGTCTAAATTTAACTTAACTAAAATTAAGCATTCCCTTTCCCTATCACATTGGCCATATTTCAAGTGTTCAAAGCCATATGTGGCTAATCTGAAGCTTTATGGAACAGTGAAGATATAAGCATTTGTTGCATCATCATAGAAAGCTCTATTTAACAATGTTGTTAGAGAAAGAAAAGAATAATTAAAAATACAAGTGGATATAATGGATTGTTTACACAAATGCTTTCAGTGGCTAGTAACTTTAAGTTGCATGAAAGTTGATGAATAGTAACTCAGAATTCCTTCAGTGGATAAATGGACAATGTGTGTTTTCCAGGCTAACATTCAAAACATGATGATGAACCTGATACAGCGTGATGGTTAATTTTATGTATCAACTTGGCTGGGCCATGAGGTGCCCAGGTATTTGATTAAACATTATTGTGGATGGGTGTTGAACCCCAGAAAAGGGACAGGCAGAGAACAGAAGCCACAAATCCTGTGCATAAATGTGTACAACACCAGCTAACCTCTAAACCATGCACACAAAGGACAGGACAAGAGCAATCTCAACTGAGACTTGAATCACTGCCAACTGCAACTCTAATAGAGTTTGCATTCAAGAGAACTGAATTAACTGCTTGCGAAAACAAGAATATCAACACTCTTTGGAATAATAAATGAGTCTCCAAGTCTCCACAACATAACAAAATATTCAGGATATGTTGCAAAATTATTGAACATATGAAGTGCCAGAAAAATGTGACCTATTTGTTTATTTCATGGGAAACAAAATTAAGTTCAATAAACATTCGCCTTTAGATGATGTAGATGTTTGAATTACCTTACTAGGGCTTAACTCAGCTAATAAAAGTATTATCACTAAGGTAAAGGAAATATGCTCATAATAAATAGAAAAAAATCAGTAAAGTAATAAAAATATTTAAGTTTTTTAAAAATGCTTACTTGTTTATTTGAGAGAGAGTGTGAGCATGCACACACAAGCAGGGGAGGGGCAGAGAGAAAGAGGGAGAAAGAAAATCTGAAGTCGACTTCAGGCTCCGAGCTGTCCCAAACATCCAGCACCCAACGCAGGGCTTGAACCCACAAATCATGAGATCATGAGCCAAAGTCGGACGGTTAACTGACTAAGCTACACAGGTGCCCCTAGAAAATATTTTTTTAATTAAATAAAAAGCTAAAATATCTGAAAAAGATTCATTGGATGGGCTTTGAAGTCGAATGGAGATGACATAAGAAAAAGTCAGTGAACTTGATCATAGAGCAACAGAATTTATCCAATTTGAAAAACAAAGAGGACTAGAGAAGGAACAGAGTTCACGGACTTGTGCAACAATGTAAAAATGTCGTATATAATATAATTGGATTTCCAGGAAGAACAGAAAGAGAAAATAAAACAGAAAATGATTTGAAGAAATAGTAGCCAGAAACTTCCCAATTTTATTAAGGGCAAGTTTAAGGAGCTCAGAAAATCCCTCAAATGCCATATATGAAGACTACTAATCACACTGTAGTCAAATTATTGAAAATGAAAAGTAAAGACAATATTTTGAAAACAGCCAAAGAAACACAGTTTTATGACCAAGAACTCTTACCAGTAATCATGGAAACCAGGTAACAGTGAAACAATATCCCAATTTCCAGAATGGGGGGGGGGGAACTATTACACCATAATTTTATAGCAAAAAATCTTTCAAAGAGGTGAGATAAAGGTTTTTTCAATTAATGAAATCTAAGAAAGCATGTTATTATCAGAATCTCACTACAAGAAAAGTATATGAAACTTCTTTATGCTGAAGGGAAATGATACCAGAGTGAACACTTTAGAAATCAAAAAAGACTACAAAATATGGTTACTTTTGAATGAATATAAAAGAACAGTTTTCCTCTGCAGTTCTTTAAAATTCGTATATCTTTGTAAAGAAAAAATATAGTATTGTTTCGCGGAATATGAAATTTATAAAAATAACATTAAAAGTTTCTAACTTCAATAAATTGTGTGATATTTAAAAATAAATAAATTGTGCAATATTAACATGAAGTGAACATGTGTTGTATTCTCTAGAAGAGTCACTAAAAAATTTTCATAAGATAATTTCTAAAAACACAATGGGTATAGTAAACTTGAATTACTAAAAGAAAAAAAGTCAAGTATTTTTTTAAAAGTAGAAAAGGGAAAACAGAAAACAACTTAAGTAGACTTACATCCAACCATATAAATGATGGCATTGAATGTTAATGAAGTAAAACATATTAAAATATAAAGAATATTAGAAGAACAAAAGAAATAAGACCCAAGCATAAGCAATTTAGGAGAGATGCATGTTAAATATAAAGTTACTGATAATAGAAAAGAGTAAATGATAATAAGAAAACAAACCACTTTAAAAATCAGCAAAGGATCTGAACACACACCTCATCAAAGAAAATACACAGATGACAAATAAGCATATGAAAAGATGCTTAGCATCATATATCATTAGGGAATTGCAAATTAAAACAATGAAATACCACCCACCACACAACTACTAGAATGACTAAAATCCGAAACACCAACAACACCAAATACTGGTGAGGATGTGAGACAGCGGAAAGTCTCATTTATTGTTGGTGGGAATGCAAAATTATTCAGCAACTTTGGAAAACAGTCTACAGTTTCTTATAAAACTAAGCATCCCCTTATCATATCAGCCAACATTTGTGTTCTGTGGTATTTACTCAAATGATTTATCCACCCAAAACCTGTCCTTGAATGTTTACAGCAACCTTATTCATAATTGCAAAAACCTGGAAGTAACCAATATGTCCTTCAATAGGTAAATTGATAAAACAAATGGGAACATCCCAACAATATAATATTATTCGGCAATACAGAGAAATGAGCTGTCCAGCCACGGAAAGACACAGAGGAAACTAAATAAAGAAGCCTAACTTATAAGGCTACATACCATATGATTCCAACTATATGACATCTGGAGAAGGGAATCTATAGAAAGTGTAAACAGATCAGTGGTAGCTAACGGGCTTGGCAGTGGGAGCAGGTGGAGAAGTAGGGATGCACAGGTGGAAGACGGGGATTTTTAGAGCAGTGAAAGTATTCTGAAAGATATTGTAATGATGGATAGATATCCTGTATTTGTCAAAATCCACAGAATGTACAAATCAAAGAATGAACCTTAATGTAAACTATGAAATTTAATTAATAATATAGCATTTATTTGTAAATATCAATATTTGCTAATCAGTTGTCAGAAATGTACCACACTGGGGTGGCTGGGTGGCTCAGTCAGTTAAGCATCCAACTTCAGCTCAGGTCATGATCTCACAGTTAGTGGGTTCAAGCTCTGCATCAGGTTCTGTGCTAACAGCTAGTCCAGAGCCTGGAGCCTGTCTTCAGCTTCTGTGCCTCCCTCTTTCTCTGACCCTCCCCTGTTTATGCTGTCTTCCTCTCTCTCAAAAATAAGTTAAAAAAAACATTTAAAAAAACAAAAAGCAAATGTACCACACGAATGTAAGATACTAGTAACAGTGGAAACTGGGGAGAAGAGATGGTGCAAGTTCTCCCTATTTTTTGTTTAATTTTTCTGTAAATCCAAAACTGCTAAAAAAAATAGCCGGTTTAAAAAAAAAAAACTAAGCAGACAAAGCGTGAGCTTTAGTTACAAATTCAGGGCTCTAATTTCACTCTAGAATTTACAAACTGAATAAGTAAAATTATTAAACAAATCTGATTCTCAGGATAAAAGGTTCGATTACGTTTGTAAAGTGGATGTAGGCAGCTTGCTGTTCTTTAGTGACATCATGTGACAGGGAGACCACTGGTTCCCTAAAATTTTCTTTCTTGGCTTCCATGACACCAATGTCCCTAGTTGTCCATTGGCTTTTTTACCCCAAATTGAACTCATCTTCCTGCTGGTAATTCTGCCTTTTCTCAGAGGTGGGTTTTACCAGACACTAAATCCTTCTCCATCCCTCCTACCCCTGCACTCAATCAGCCCTCAAGTCTTGATGGTGTCTTCTAAAACTGCTCTAATCTGTCCACTTCTCTCCAACCTCCCTCCGCAACCTGAGTCCAAAGGCTGTCACTTCAGGCTTGGAGTGAAGGCAACAACCTCCAAGTCATTCTACTTCAAGTTTTCTATTTTTTACTAATTCTGTGTTCTTATCAGATTTACTGCCCTTTCAAACTACAATCTGATTGTATATTTCGCTGCTGACACCCCTACAGTGGCTTTCCTTACTCTGAGCATCAAGCCCAAACTTCTGAACAAGGCTTGCAAGAAAGGCCCTTTATGAAACCATCCCCAGATTACTTCCCCAGCCTTTGCCCTCTTTGTTCCAGTGGTAATGCATCCTCCATCCTTGAACCTCCAGGACTTCTGTCACTTATTCTAGGAAACCCTCTTCTTCTGGCTGACATCCATGCTGGCTCTTCCCACTGCATTCTGTATTTGCCCACCATAGTATTCACTCATCTTTGTTTTTAAGTTGATCCCCACTATACTATAAGCTCTAAGTAGACAAGGACCATGCTTATACTTCATTCATCCTAAGTGCATCCCTATCAACCAGCTTTCTTTTGCTTTTCAAAGATGAGTAAGGAAAACCATATTTTCTTCACAGGGATATTGTGAGCACCAAATGAGATAATGTTAAGAAGCATCAGGCACACAGAAAGTATTTATTAAATCTGTCGTCAGTGGATAAATAGCTGGATGAAGTACTAATCCTAAAAGCCCATAAATCTTCCTTGTTTTATTCATGCATTGTGCCCTACCAACAAGCATCTATGACCTTGTGAGTGGAGCATTAAGTTAGGAAAAAGGAAACAAGGTAGGTGTACTATGGCATAAATGTCACATGAGGAATAGAAAATAGGTATTTGCTAATGCAGATAATAAAACAGCACAGAGACAAGATTTTTAATTCATTCTTCTAACAACAGAGAATAATATTGATTTCTTTTTTTTTTCCTTGATGACAAAATTCAGCCTGAAATGAGATACTCTAAATTTAACTGTAACCAAAAAATAAAATCATCGACCATGACAACTTCAGAATAAACAGCCTAAATAATAAAGGAAGGTAACAGAGGGTATTATTGGGTCATCATAGGTGTCTATTGTTACTGTGAAAGCAGAACATGTCTCCTAAAGTCACTTTACCTAAAAATTAAATTGGCTAAAATCATCTTCATAAAATTCAACTTTTAGAATTTGAAATAACTAAAAACTACTTGTTGGCATTCTAAGGACCTAAAATAAATCCTTTTACCTATGACAAGGATTTTCTTTCTTTAACTCCACATGACCTATAAAAGAGCTCAACATTTTAGATAAAATTTTAGACATGAGTTGCTTCACACTCCTCCATGAGAATCTGTAACTTTCATTGGATTCTCAAATACAGTCTATGATTCAGAAAATGGTTAAGACATTAGTCAGATCAAAGGTCACTTCTAACCCCATATTCAATTTATAAGCATACATCTGTAGCACTTAACATATGATAGATTTATTTTTTATATTTTGAGTATATTTTGCTAACTTATCTACTGAAAACAGTTTTTAGGATCAAGTAAAACTGAATTATGAAACTTAATATATGTAAATAAATTTGCCCCTAATTTATAGTTCCTTGAACAATGTAGATATAACATTTATACAAGAGTAAAAACAACTTGCAGCAAACTAGAAAACAAATCTTTCCTAAACACAACTCAAATGTACTGTTTTATAAGCAACTTTTGCCAAATATATAAACTCCTACCTAGAGAATAATAATATACTCTCAGAATCCCTCTCAAGGCTTTGAATTAGACTCAAAATCACCTTGCTGCAAGGGGCCACTTTGTTCACAATTACATTGTCTGGGTCTACCAGGTAAACTGGTAAAGTATAAGGTATATATTATAAGGTTAGATACATATATAGCTACACATATACAGCTAATGATACAAAAAATTTTTAATGCAATTTGAATACATAGGTTCTATACATGTGTCATCTATGATTAATTGGTTTGACTTTATGATTGAATTAAGGAAACTACATAGTTCCTTTGTAATGAATTGTAATTGATGTCTTTGGAGAATTGGGTTTAAAATTTGATGTATATTTATTAAGTACAAAAGCAATTCTGAATATTCTTAAATAAAATACTAAAAATGAAACATATAACCAAAAACTCTAAAAGATATAAAAACATTAAATCATCATGTTGCCTTTTAGCCTACTAAGCTACTAGAAAGCTATATAGTTTGAGTCAAACATCTATAGGTTCATCAGTAACCAAATCTTCAAGAACAATGGACACCAGAGTCAATAATAATTAAAGAAATCTTAGTCTAGCATCCTAGACTTTGGTATTAAAACTCGTAGAACTGCTAGTATAATTTCATCTTTCTGCCAAGTTTAAACAGAAAGGATTTGACATTATGTCTGAGATGGAAACATTACCTTGGATTCCATCCAGTTTCAAGATTATTTGTACTTCCTGCTCTTTGCAATGATCTCTCAGGGATTGTAATCCTACTTTTGATTTCCATTCTTATAGCTGAGAGTGCAGATAGATAATGGCAAAAACCTGACTGCCTGTCTGAAATTCCAGGTATAGCATATTCGTAGAATCTTCTTACCAGAAACTTTGAGACTGTGTACCAAGTCAACTTTATGGTCAGTTAAATAACACATATACTTTCTGTCTTTACATTTCAAGAACCAAAGGCTATTTTGGTCTCTGCTTCTCAAAGCTGAAATTCTGGATTGTTTTAGAGCTTGTTGGCCTAACTTCTAGTAAATTGCCTAGAGCCTTACATTTCTTAAATGGTGTCTTTTGTGTATTTAATTCTTCTCCCAGTTTCTTCAGGAATGACCATCAATACCAAATCTAACTCCAGATCATAATCCTCTTGAGTCTTCGATTTATTCTTAACAAAGTTGTGACCATAGTGTTTTAAAAATCTCCCAAAGCTTACTGACATGTGTCAAGTGAATAATCATTAAAGTTATTCATAAAGAGGCTAGGCCATCTTGAAAGCATGTACCTGAAGTTCAGTGATAATCATTTGCCAAGAATTTACCAAAATATATTTCTGGACAGATTAAAAAATTAGTTACACTGGTGATCACAGGGTATCTTAAGAAGTTTAAAATTCACAGTTTTAAATTCTGTGATTTTATGAATTGGAAGGGAAGAGGCTTTTGAGAATTTTTATTAACCACTGTGTTGAATAACAAGTAAAAAAAAAATTTTGCAAAATCTTTCCAAAAAATTTAAGGTACATTTTTTTGTAATGAAATAACAGAAATGCTTATTGTGTTAAAGTGTTGCAATGTTCAAAATGGATCTGTTTCAGACAAAACAAAACTCTTTTTTAAAAAAAGCTTAGGGGTGCTTGGGTGGCTCAGTCGGTTAAGTCTCCGACTTTGGCTCAGGTCATGATCTCATGTTCGTGGGTTCGAGCCCCTCATAGGCTCTGTGCTGACAGCTCAGAGCCTGGAGCCTATTTTGGATTTTGTGTCTCCCTCTCTCTCTGCCCCTTCCCCGCTCCTGCTCGGTCTCTCTGTGTCTCAAAAATAAATAAACTAAAAATAATTTTTTTAAAAAGCTTACATTGTGAAGGGTAGCAGAATATGCCATTCCAAAGTATGCCTTTTTTTCATAAAGATTATTTTTATATGATTATTTTTTAAGAAAAATCAGCCATGGGAGAAGCTCTTAAGCCAGAGTAGAATCTACCCTTTAAATCTATATTCATAAAGCAAATCTCCATTTATAAGGTTAGCTCTCTCTCTCTGTACCAGGAAGAGAAGGATGACTCGAAAGCACAGCCCTTTCTCAGTGGAGAAGGCACCAGTCTTAAATCGGCATCACAACCTAACTGTACTTTTCTAGCTAAACTCCCAGAACTAGTCTCCCCACTCCCACATCACTCTGTTGTCATTGGCTAAAGATAGCATTGAAGGTGACGGCTTGGACCATTTGGGGGAGTTTTACTGCCTTCCTGGATATCTCTCATGTACATGTGAGGTATACATATTAAACTTCTGAATGCTTGTCTCTTGTTATCCTGTCTTTTATCACCAGGAGGAGGGCAGGGGAAAACAGGCAGAGAACCTAGAGCATAGATGGAAATTAGTTTTCCTCCCTACAATTGCAAACATTTTATTTCAGCTCTTCTCTCATGCTGTCTGAAAGGGTCATATAGGGAATTTACTGTCTGAGTGTGTGATGGTTGTTTGCTTTCTATGCTAAGATTCCATATGTTCAAAACTGCATGTAATAATCAGGAAAAAATGAGCAGCTTTGACATTAAAGAGAAGAGCTAACAACATAGTTTAAAATAATTTGTTTCTGAACCTTGCAACTTAAAGTCTTTAGAGTCCGATGGATGACCCAAGACGGCTTTAAAGTTTCCCTCAGCTTGATTTCCTGACAGTTTTCTTCCTGACCTCCCTTTTCTTAGAAGCTTTATTTTATGTTTTTTTCTTTGTTTTTTTTTTTTAATTTTTGAGAGACACAGAGAGACAGGGCGAGCAGGGGAGGGTCAGAAAGAGAGGGAGACACAGAACAGGAAGCAGGCTCCAGGCTCTGAGCTAGCTGTCAGCACAGAGCCTGATGCGGGGCTTGAACCGACAAACCGAAAGATCATGACCTGAGCTGAAGTCGGATGCTTAACTGACTGAGCCACCCAGGCACCCCAAAAGCTTTGTTTTAGAAAAAGTCCAATTATAAATCCTTTTTTTCTGCCGCTTTGAGATTTAAATCTTCTTTCTCCCAGCCTCTTGCCAGTTTTATAAACCAGAAAAGTCTTTCTCAAGAAACGGAGGACCGTGGCTCTGAAATATAATCAACAAAGGAGCAAGAGCCCCTACCTCCCTGTGTCTATGGGAAGATAGGACCCCAACTTTATAAGAGACAATTAGCAAATCATGGTATAATCACATAGACAAATTTCTCCCCTCCAGTACTTTTCCACTTGGTTCATCCCAGAACTTAAAAATCCTATAACCTTTTGTTTCCAAAGAGTAGAATTCAATCTCTCTCTATTATTGCAACAGTCCTAAATAAAATCTCCCTTGCTTATTTAACAATGTCTGATACAATTTTTCCTTGACAGCAACAGAATAATGTATAAATGCTAAGTCTGTGAGCTCTGAACCTTATGTGCCTAAGAACTTTCAATAGATAACCAGAGTATTATTTTATTAGTCTACAAATAGGAGCTAGTTATAACATCCTTGCAGCACTGTTATGAAAAAAACATCACATATATAGTATGTATAAATATATATAAATAATCTTTAGCCTGTAACCGATATTTAATAATAGCAAACATGGAGAGGTGTTAATATATACTTCTTTTTTCTTTTCTTTTCTTTTTTTCAGTTTCAAGAAGCAAGAAGTTTAAAAATCAGTTGTGCCAAGAAAGCTAAAAGAGCAAAGCAAACACTACAGGTTTTTTTCAGAAGTAGGCCATTTATGTAAAAATCCATATGTCCAGTTCAGCTCAAAAAATTAAATTCTCTCCATGCTGCAATGAAAACCTATCTAGAGGGTAAATCTATTATACTTCATACATTAAAATGACTGAGTGGAGACTTAACTTTGAAGAAGTCTTTAGGAGTGCACCTAATGATACTGAGCGAACAAGATATTGAAAGTAAAGTGTCTGAAAGTTTAAAATTTTTTTTAATGTTTTTTTTATTTGAGAGAGTGAGAGAGCGGGGGAGGGAGAGAATACTAGCTGAGTAGGGGCAGAGAGAGACACACACAGTGTGAAGAAGGCTCCAGGCTCTGAGCTGTAGCACAGAGCCCGACACAGGGCTCAAACTAGTGAACTGCGAGATCATGACCTGAGCTAAAATCAGAGACG
The DNA here is from genome assembly GCF_006229205.1 of Suricata suricatta. Classification (NCBI taxonomy): domain Eukaryota; kingdom Metazoa; phylum Chordata; class Mammalia; order Carnivora; family Herpestidae; genus Suricata; species Suricata suricatta. The sequence goes on along the minus strand of NC_043702.1, from coordinate 152,408,695 downwards.
CTTAACCAACTGAGCCACTCAGGTGCCCCTTGTGTCTGCACCTTTTAAAACATATCACAACACAAGCCAACATTCCTCTGCCCATTCACCACCTCTCATATTCCAGCTCACTATATAGGACTGTGATTCCTGACGTCACCAGCAACTTCAATCTATCCATACTCTCATTCTCTGTTATCTCCATGTGCACATTCTAACTTCCCTGCTTACCACTTGTACCAAATGTTTCACCAAGTAAGCAGACTCTGGCATAAACAATCATTTTGCTTTCCTCTCTGACTCAGGCCTACTCAGAACTACAACCTTGCTAAATCCAACTCTCTTTCTACTACAAATAACAGATGGCTGGGCACAAACACACGTATATGCTAAATAGGCCTTACTTCACATTCAGAGTCCATAATATCACAGGCGACAGGAGCATTACTCAGCAACTCCACATTTCTCCAGGTCATTCACTCTTCTGCTGCTCTAGAGAACTATTTCATAGCCCCTCAAACGTCGACCATCTCTTCCCTCTTCTCTGATTATCTCAACTACTATGAGAAAACAGAAATAAGAACAAAGGGTCCAGGGCGCTCTCCACCACATCTGACTACATACTCGCCTCTTGTTAAAATGAGTGAGCATTTTACACACTTAGCAAAGGGAACTTTCCGTCTATACACTGGATCATATTCTATCTTATATATCCTCTGACTGTATTCTTCGAATTTTTCACTTTCCTGTATCGTTGGTTTTACCCTCTCTGGTGGATCATTTCCTTTACAATACAGAACGCCTAAAAATTTTCCCCACTAAAAAAAAGAAAGGAAAAGAAGAGAAAGTTTTCCATCAGCACACATTACCATCAGGTGCTGCCCCATTTCTCTGTCCCCGTTTACAGAAACCACTTCTAAAGTCTGTAATTGCTGCCTTTACTTCCACTTTACTATTTAATTTTAAACTTTCTTTTCTAATCCAGGAAATTAAAGCCATGAGTCTCTTTTTAGGCAACACTTCAGCTGTATCCCCTGAATTTTGATATGCTGCATTTTCATCACAACTCAATTAAAATAATTCTAATCCTCCTTGTTATTTCATATTTTGTCCATGGCTTATTAAGAACTGTACTGATTTTCAAATATTTGGGTATTGTCCTGTTGTGGTTTTCTTATTAATTTCTAACTAATTTTTATTATGATGACAGAACATACTCTGTATGTTTTAATTCTTTTAACTTGTCTGCCATTTCTTCTATTTTCCAGCATATGGTCTTTGTGAATGTTCCATACCCACTTGCAAAAAATGTGTATTCCGCAGTTGTTGAATGCAATGTTCTATTCGTCAATTAGATCTAGTTGGTGAAAGTTAGCTCCAGTTTCTTTTTATAACCCTACTGATTTTGTTTATCAATATCAGAATTTCTAACAATTGTAGCTTCTTCCAGTTCTCCCAGTGTGAGGTTTCACGATAAGGTGTGTGAGCACACATTGAGGAATGTTATGTCTTCTTGATCCACTCATCCTTTAACAAATACAAAATACATTTTTTGGAGAAGATCTTTAAAAAGCAATTGATAAATAATGGCTTAAGTATTAAGAAGAAATTCTACAAGGATTGAAGGCACACAAGCAAGTGGAGAAGGGAATAACATGAAAGTGGAAAAAGTTACCAATGATCATTGAACAAAATAGGGAAAACAAGAAATACAAAATGTTCTCTATTAGGGGACATTTGGTGTTTTTAGAAAGAAGATCATCAGGAACATGGATGGAGTGTAAACTGGAATGGGGGATCTAAGGACATCGTAACTTTGAAATAGTGAGTGTCACTTTTTTCAAGAGGTTAGACCTGAAAAGGAAGAATTATAATACTTTTAAGAACACAAGTAGTTTGAAGTACTAAGTGTCATAAAACTATTCTAATGAAAGCAACATGGTGTTGCTTTATGTGCTCCTGTCTTAATAATTAACGAGCATTGTATTTTAAGGTAATCTTTCAAAATTGTGAATTAATGTTTCAATCTAAAAGGTCAGCCTTCTCTAACATTTCATATGCCTCTTCCCCAGGTTCTCTCCTTACCACTCATCGCTAGTTAACACTATTCATTTATTTATTTAATTAGTATATCAATTGTCACTCATACTAGTAGGCTAGCTTCAAGAGAACTGAGATTTTTTTCACTGCTATGTTCATAAATGTACCTTCAGGTGATACATCAACACTTGGACTATAAGCCATTCAGTAAATATTTGTTCAGTGAATGAATGGTTAAAAATGGTGATAGTGTTACCTGAGGGCAAGTTTATTCCTTGGGTAAAATGCTATACTCAGATTTAAGAAGCATATAAATAATTATGTCAATTGACCCATGTAAATTTGAAGGTAAGTGAGCCAAGACATGTAAACTTTAAATGAAAATGTGAATAATAAATTAACAGACAATAGGATAGTGAGTGCGGAAAGCAAAACTGCAATAAATAGCAATTAAAAAAGTAATGAATGGTAACACATACCTATAATGTACCTTGATTTTGAGAATTTAGGAGATGGCGGGAAACAATACAAAAAAGGGGAAAATGTAATCACAGTGATCACTGGGTCTTCAGTGAACAGTGTATACATAGTCATGACATTTTAAATGTATATTACATTCAACCTTTAGACTTCCTCAATAAACAATGGCAGAACATTTAGTTTTAATCACCAGATAAAAGGTAAATGATATCGGCCTTCATATACAAAAATGTAAGTACAAAAGACCAAAACTGATCATAGAAAATTGGGAATGAAAGCTGAAGGAAAAAAGGAAACAAATGCCATATTCTTCTTACAAAGCAGAGATACAAAACATAGTGTCAGTGGTTTAATGGATTTAAACTATTTACTTTTAAGAAATAGACTAAAAATGAGAAGTAGAACAGACAACTGATGCCTAATATGATGCGAATATATATATTCTGATTACAGAATCAGATATATATTCTGATTACAATTTCAGACTGTAGAACCACTTTTATGTACAAATGGTTGACCTATTTGAACAGTAAGCTATTATCACCATGGGAAGCCGTTTTGGTACAAAGAAAAGAGTGTTAAAGTTGACCTGACCTGGGCAGACTCCAGGCTCTGCCACTCCGGGAAATCTAATTAACACCCTTGAGCCAGGGTTCTTTCATCTATAAAACAACTGCAGTGAGCATGAAATGCCATGATGTGCACAAAATGCCTCACCACATGAAAGCCACACGAAATATCAAATTTCTCTGGTTCCTTATTTATTTGTTTGTTTGTTTTTTATTAAAGTTTGAAAAAAATGAGCTGAAGTATGTATACCAATAGTAACAGTATTAACTAGAACTGTAAGATTTTTGTAGAAAATTAGCATTAGCGTAATAGAAGCTTCAAAAAGGTTATTTATCATCCTTCACAATAAGTGATGAAGAAAAATACACGTTTGAATACTTCCACTTGCTGGGTGATAAAGCCTGTTATCTTTAAAATATAAATATAAATAAATAATATTATTTATTTTAGCCATTCTGATGGGTGATATCTCATTGAGGTTTGGATTTGTATTTCCCTGATAACTAGTGATGTTGAGTATCTTTTCATGTGTCTATTGGGCCGTCACATTAGAATGTCTTTAAACCACACTTAGAAAAATTTCTTTAAAAGTATGCCTAATATTAAAAATTTATCTCTATAGATGTAACATCTTTTTCCACACAACAGATAATCCTAACTCAAGTGTGCACATATATAGCCGGAAAACATTGCCAGGTAAATCTATTAAAAATCATTATTGGAAAGGTTCATCTTAGAAACAAATATATAAAAAATTAGTCTAAATTACTTCTTAAGAAATCATAAATATTTCACTAATTAATTTCACATATATATCTTTGGAATTAAAATTAAAAGAAAACAGTAAACTTGCCTAATCTTATTTATTTAGCAAATATTTCTCCAAGGAAGGCTCAATGTAATTAACCTTATGTTTTTGGTCAGTTTTTAAAACAAAGTAAAACTTTTTACTTTGCTCCATAACCGTCAGTAACATATAAATCTACATGTTTCTTTTCACTATCTAATAGTTCTATTTGTCGCCTCATGTTGCAGAGTATGCAGCCTAGAGGTGACCGACTGCTAGCCCCTGCAGGATAGAGAAAGAATTTCCTGAGAACCTCCTATAATTTAATTTTCCCATGCGACTCTTCTGTCTAATGTAGTGGGCTTGATTAAAATTAAGGAGAACAGACAGCTCTTAGTCGAATGGAACAGGATTCCATCAGCCAAGAACACATCAGGATTCCAGGCCTTCTGGTCTGCCCAAGATACCCACTTATTTTCATTCCCAAAAGCAAGTATAAATGACAGTACTAGTGACTTGACTGCTTCAGTGCAAAATTCTAGAGTTCATTTTCCTCTAAACGAAGATACAAGAAAGGATTAATAAATGTGAAATGATTCAGTTGTAGCAGGATTGGATCATCATAAAGGAGGAGTTGTTCTCTGCTTCCACCCACCTCCCAAAATGAACCACGTACTTGGGGAGAGACAACTAAATAGTTTGTCTGGACCAAACGCCCATATGTACAGAAAGATATAAACAAACAAACAAAAAGATGAACTAGATTTTTTGGTCAAAAATGATGTATTTATTAACCTTTAGGAAATCAAAAAGCAGAATTTCAACTCTCCTGCTAGGATTGAAGCCAAACACTGGGGACTGAGGGACAGGAGGGCCAGGAGTTGTTGAACCAACTTCTCTGTAGAAAACAATGCAGCAGTGTTTGAAGAGCGACTACCCCAGGCCGTTCCTACAACATAATAACGAATATGGTGTCCTCTACGTTAACACTTACAGCTAGTCAGCATAGTGTGACATTTTCTTGGGTTTCTATATTTTTTTCTAAATAAATCTTAAATTGGGTCATTGTGTTCACATATGTAAAAATGAGGTTCAAAAGAGATGAGGGGTGCCTGGGTGACTCAGTTGGTTCAGCATCTGACAATTGGTTTTGGCTCAGGTTATGGTCTCATGGTTTGTGAGATGGAGCCCCAAGTTGGGCTCTGTGCAGTGTGGAGCCTGCTTGGGATTCTCTCTCTCCCTCTCTCTCCTCTTCCCCCCCCCCACATATTCTCCTCCCCCTTCTCTCTCTGTCTCTAACTTTATTTCTCTCTCTCTCTCAAAATAAATAAACTTAAAAACAAACAAGATAGATGAATGGTAGTCCACTGGTGTGTCCAGATTTGAGCAAACTAGGAATAGCCTAACATCCATTTTGTAATGAAGACCTGCAAGGCTGTTTCTCTAAGGGCTGTAGACAAATCCATGAGACCCTGTACATACAGACACAGCATAGTTGCAAGACTCTCCAGTCTTTGCCAAAGGAACAGAAATACTGTAGTAATGTAGAAATACTTAGTGTCCCCCATGGATATTGGTTTTTTTTTTCTTCTCTGCCATCTGTCAAGACATAAAACTCCATTCAGTTACTGGGACCCAGGCCCTCCTCCTTGTCCCTGAACTCTGACATTGACTTCCCTTCTGTATTTTCTCCCAATACTTTAAATATTTTATTACCTTCTCTTCTTGTTTGCATGGTTTTTGAAGATAGGTCTGATGTGCTTCCCCCACCCTAACCCCCTAACTTCCTTCAGGAATTTATCTTTGATTTTCTGTCATTTGAAAATGATATTTCTAGGTGTATTTTTTGGCATCTTTTCTGGTTGGTGCTCTCTGGGCTTCCTGGATCTGTGTCTGATATTAATATGGGGAAATCCTCAGTTACTATGCTTTCAAGTATTTCTTCTACCTCTTTTTTTTTTCTTCTTCTTCTGGTATTACATCTAAGTTACATTTTTTGCAATGGTCCCAGAGCCCTCGGATATTCTGTTCCGTTCTGTTTGTTTTTGTCAAATCTTGTTTCTCTTTGCTTTTTACTTTTGGTGGTTTCTGTGGATTTATCTTCAAGTTCCAAGATTATTTCCCTAGCCATGTCCAGTCCACTAATAAGTCCATCAAAAGTATTCTTCATTTCTGTTAGTGTTTCTACATCTAGCATTTCTTTTTTGTTTTCTTCCTTCCTTTCTTTCTTTCTTTCTAAATAGTTTATTGTCAAATTGGTTTCCATACAACATCCTGTGCTCTTCCCCACAAGTGCCCTCCTCCATCACCACCACCTCATTCCCCCCTTTCCCTTCCCCTTCAACCCTCAGTTCATTTTCAGTATTCAATAGTCTCTCAAGTTTTGCGTCCCTCTCTCTACCCAACTCTCTTTCCCTCTTCCCCTCCCCCTGGTCCTCCATTAGGTTTCTCCTGTTCTCCTGTTTCTGTTTTTTTTTTTCTATCAGAGCTGACACTATCCATCTTTCCTTACATGCTGTCTATTTTATCCATGAGATTACCTGGATATTAATCAGCTATTTTAAACTATTGGTCTAATTTAAACATTCATGTCATGTCTGTTCTGATACTTGCTCTGTCTCTCCAAATTGTTTTGTTTGGTTTGGTTTCTGCTTTTTGGTTTGCCTTATAATTTTTTCTTGATAGCCAGTCATTAAATACCAAGTTAAAGGAGATGCTATAAACAGATCTTGAAAAATGTGAGAGTGAACCATGGGGTAAGGGAAAGCGAACTAAGTCCTGAGTTAGCATCAGTCTTTTGTGATGTGAAAGAAGATGGCCACGGTGGTCTGGAATTGTGTATTATCCTTCTCCCAAGTCAGTTAGGCTCTGATAACTGTTTCCAGCAGGTTAAGCTCTGGTTAACTAGTTTCCCTAAGGTCAGGGCCTATAAAGAAGAACAGAATGCACTGGTGTATTTCAGAATGTTTCCTTTACCCTGACCTTTGCTCCCAAGAGGATATTTTCTCTCATTTTTACTGTGAGAACCTGGTCAAACCCCTAGAGGCAAATCTCACAAAATTAGGGGACCCCTCCCAATGACTACATTCCCCAGGGGTTTTTAACTCTCAAAGTTGTCTGCACTGAATCTCCAGAAATTCATTAAATGCAGTTCAGGTTTACCTGCCCCCGTACTGGTTCCCAGGCTCATTTCCACTTAAGAGTCTCTGCTCTGGGAAATTGCTATTCTCTGAATTTGTGAGTCTCTCCAATCATAAGGATAGTATTTTGCCTTGTTTCCTCCCATCTCTCTCTTTTCTCCTGAATCTTTTTTACAAGTTTTCAGGTGTTATCCTATTTTTAATTTTCAGGAGCTCTTGTTGGTTCATGAAATGTTTTCTGTCTTCAATTGTTTTATTCTACAGACATTCTTGTTTTATATATGTACACTCTTCACAACTTCTCATATTACTCTGAGGATATTTTTTTATATTTTGAAATCTACTTCCTCACTTAGAATTATATAGTTTTGTTTGTTTCTTCTGAGTTCTTCCTTTTTTTTTAAAGCTTTTATGTTTGTTCATTGTTCTTTCTTTTCCTTGTCAGAAATTTCGTTAAATGTCTATTGATCTCTGTTTTCTGAACATGTGTAGAAGTGAAACACTCAGAAGCTGTTTGAGACTTGATTGAATGGGGGAATCTTATTTGACATAACCCTTACAATAAGGTGATTAATCTGTGATATTGCACTAGGGAACTCCAGACTTTATATATTTACACACACACACACACACACACACACAATGCACATGGCATTCTCTCTTATGACAGACCATTTCCTCAGAGAAAATTCCTCAATATTGTTCCAGTGGTGGTGTGGACCTGGCTATTAGGATTCTGAGTCATTTGGGAGAAGCACCTCACATTCAGTCAAACAACTTTCTCTTTAATACCTTTGACTTTACCCCAACTCTCAGTTGCACCTTCTGGTTCTGAGTGAAGGGTGTCACTGGATCAAACTCTGCCAATAGTGAACCTACTCCCCAGGATGGGGAAAGGGATCAGCACTGATTTCTGAAGGGATTCTGGGAATCTAATCTTGCAGACTTTTAATCACTATTCGTATGTTTAGTCCTACATATAACCTTACTTACAGAAGCATCTGGTGCCTCTATATCCTGAAATTTTTGAAGTTCCATTGCGAAAAGCAACCTGCTTCTGTCTTGTTTCCTCTCTCAACTTAAATTTTAACTTCCTTCTAAGTCAGTTACCACTCATCCATCTGCTTTCTAGCTTCCAAACTTGTGTTAGTGCTGTCTCATCTACCATCTCCTTTGTCCTTAGGAGTGTAATATTTTATTCATTTCCTGTCAATATGGCAGAGTGTCAGGAAAAAATGAAACATATCTGCTTAACAGAAAGATCCCAAAGTCGCATTGTAAAGGGCACTCCAAAAGATATTATACATTTATTACTTAATGTTTATACTCCTTTTTGTTACTCAAAACATTATTGGTACTGGAGGACAGTACTTTGAAACCACGTTACCACTTAAGGGGCACAAGATTCACAATTTCAAAAGTAAACAAATTATGGAAACATACAGTAGATTATCAGTTCAAATTCATTTATTTTATAAATACATTTGGAGTACTTAATTAAGAAACTCCTGAAATAACACTTAAATGAACTGAGGAGGGTGTGGTCTGAATTACGATAATAACCAAGGAAAAAAAGGGAGCAGATGAATTCTTAGGGGCGCCTGTGTGGCTCAGTGGATTAATCATCTGACTTTGGCTCAGGTCATGATCTCCAAGTTCAAGTTTGAGCCCCCCATAGGGCTCTGTGCTGACAGCTCAGAGTCTGGAGCCTGCTTTGAATTCTGTGTCTCCCTCTCTCTCTGCGCCTCCCCCCTTCACACCCTGTCTCTCTAAAAATAAAAACATTTTTTTGAAAAGCATATATATTGTAGGGACTCTTGGGTGGCTCAGTGTCCAACTTCAACATGTCCAACTTCAGTACAGGTCACGATCTTCTGGTTAGTGGGTTCAAGCCCTGCATGTGGCTCTGCACTGCCAGTGCAGAGCCTGCTTGGGATTCCATCTCTCCCTAGCTCTCTCCCCTCCCCCTCATGCTTTCTGTCTCTCAGAATAAGTAAGTAAACACTAAAGAAAAAAAGAAATGTATTTTTGTAAACAGAAATGTTTTATAAATTCTTCAAACTATGTTTGTTCTATGTTCTTATACTAGTTTGGTAAGCGGCATTGAAAAAGTAGCACAAACTGAGTGGTTTAAATAACTAAAATTTATTGTCTCCTAGTCTTAGAGGCCAGAAACCCAAATTAAGGTGTTGGCAGGGTTGATTCTTTTTAGGGGCTAGGAGTGAAGGATCTGTTTCAGGCCACTCCCCTTGGCTTATAGAGGGCTGTCTACATGTTCAACATGGCATTCTCCCCCATAACTGTCTGTCTTCAAATTTCCTCTTTTTACAAGGATACCCAGTCATATTGGATGAAGGTCCACCCTAGACAGCTGATTAAAACTTGATTTTCTCTATTAACACTTTATTTCCAAATAAGTTCACATTATGCGGTACTGGGAGCTTGGACTTCAGTATATGAGTATTGGGAGACACAATCCAAGCAATAACAATCCTCCTCAACTAAAAGATGAGAAAATTGGTTTAAAAATGAATAAAAACTTTAGGTAAATTAGAGTGAAGTAAACAGGAGAGCATAAGATCTTGCCACATTCAGGACTCATCTAAATTAATATAACAGAGGGTCTTATTGAATATGACAGAAAAAAAAGGAAATCATGTCCCAGAAACACCCATGAATATATTACTTTTTCCCCAGTCACAACAGGAGCCACTAAGGTTTTGTCTCTACACCACAGATATGGCTAGAGATAAACTCCCTGGCTTAGAAACACAGGACCTAACAATACCTACTCAATATAAAATAATAATGTACTTTCTAAAAGCAATAAAATTAGAATGCACATGTAAAACTAGAAGTTATAATTTGGTAAATTATACTATTTAATTATGAATTTATATAACTTAAGCCTGAAAAAAAAATACATCATTGAGATCAGATAAGCCAAAGGATGCCAAGTTGGAATGTGCTTCCCAATCACATGGGTATCTTTTTAAAATACACAGATTCTGGATCCCCACCTCATATATCTAGAATAGAATTTTCATGAATGTATACTTTTTTAGAAGCCCTCCAACAGATTCTAATGCAGACTGCCTGATCCATCTGCTTTGTTTTGAGATGAGGAAAATGAGACCATTTTAACAAAATTACATAGCAAAGGACATACATAATTTTAAAAAATAGTCCAGTTCTGTCTGCATGTGACTCAGTTCATTTGGATCAATGGAAAATCCAAGGACTAGTAGAAACTACTTCAAAAACAGTTTTATTGATATAGGCCATAACGCAGCTATTCTTATATGGCAAAGATCGTTCAGAGATATTTGCTTCCCTTAGTAATATTTTAAAGTCACCTATATTTAACATCGGCAGATTTTTTTTTAAAAAATCCAAAAAAGTCTTCTAAGGTAAGAAGTACGATTATGGAAGAGAATTTAAAAACTTACAGATGATGTCCTATCCACTTCACAACGGCTGCTCAGAATAAAACAGGCCTCAGCATCATCCATCCTAAATACAGACAGAAAAACAAAATAATCATACACTGAAATATCTCTGCATTGTCTGAAAAATAGAATTCCAATGCTTAATCCAATGTACACAAAGTACAAATAAACTATGAGTATCCTTAGGCTTAAATAAAAGTTAGATTTCTAGCAGACCATTACTGAACTTGTCTGTGAACAAAACAGTTATTGTGGAATTAGCTATATAACTCAAGAGTTCATAATGACAAAAGTAAAAAAATACTCAAATTTTATGATTATGTAGTTTTTCATGTATGTCCTTGTTTAAATTCAGGGAATTGTTTTGGTCTTTATTTTATGATTAGTTACATTTTAACTGCACAGTTAATTAACTAGGAGAGAAGGAACTGAGCTAATTACTATTCTTAACTCAAACTCTACTATACATTTACATTTCTTGGAGATGATTCACCCTCTTGCTCCAAAGCCCTGTCCCTTATGCTAAAGTTCTACATTTCTTAAATTAGGTGATAAATGGTATGTTTCAGTGCTTGAAGAACAATATTCTAAAAACATAAAAATGTTGGGAGTGCCTGACTGGCTCAGTTGGTAGAGCATGCGATTCTTGATCTCAGGGTTGTATACTCAAAGGCCCCCATTGGGTTTAGAGATTACTTAAAAATTTTTTTTTAATTAAAAAAAGAAAAGTCAAAATGTTAATTTCAAAATAAGAAATATTTTGTCTTTCTGGTTCATTATGATAAAATAAACCTTCCCCCCTCCCCAAAATTATTATTTCTATGCAGAGAAAAGAGAAAAACCTATGGAATTAGGCCAAACCAAACAGTTTTGGAAAAATATTAAGCCATGGTTGTAAGATAATGAGTATCGCATAACATTTTCAAAACATTATCTTCAACAAAGCAATTCAAAATTCATGCAACTGACCTTTGGAACTGGTTTGGAGAATCCTACTCCTTGTTTCTTGCATGGGAAATTGTGTTGAAGAATGTATTAGTTAACATTAAATCCCAAATCTTTATATGACATTAGGATAAGAAATGAACATAAAATGAATACTTCTTTCTTAACCCAGATTTTTTAGTATTACCAGCCTGCTACCTGTCTCATCCTCATTATCATCTTTTTTATATTCTAATGAATGAATGATTCTTGTAAATGTGGTTGATTTTGCTGAAGAACCATTTTAATACTATTAATAATAAATTAATTATGTTAATCCTAAATTGTGTAATTAGTAAAAAGATAAGTTAATAATTTTCCCTCTACCCTTCTAGGTTCATGGCTGAACCCCTCTGCAATAAATAGACAGATTAACAGAAGAAAAACAAGTTTAAAAACACATATACTTCTGGTATAAGGTACAAGTGAGAGACACACAGGAAAACCGATTAACTCCTCTCCCATGAGGCTACCACGTAAAACACCATCCTCAACTAAAGACAAAAAGGTGTGTTTGGCTAGAGGTAGGGGGAGCCAGTTATGGGACCCTATCAAGAAAAGCACAGTAAACAAGGGTAAGATTGTTATGTAGATTTAGGTCTTTGCTTTCTCCACTCACAGAAGTTTCCAGAGAATGAGTAATCCTCCTCTTCCACGCACTGAGAGGGAGACAGCCTTATGGAATGAGATTTATATTTGAAAATATCAATGCCCCTTACAAAAGGGTTAACTTCAACTTGGTTTTCAGTTTTTCTTGGGTCTACTATTTTCTTAAAAATAACCAACTTGTAATAATCCTGCCATAGGCACACATTTGGGGGTAGCAAATTTTGTTCCCCTCTATAGTATCAAGCCAAAATACTAATAGATAATTCTAATAGCTTAGATCAATTAATTAGGTAATAAAAAAAAAGCTTCATTTATCACATAAATTCATAGTGAACTTAATAAGGGAATTATTCTTATGTGAAAAACTTAATGCATGCAATAAAATAAACATATTGATTATCTATGCAGATGAATACAAAGATCCATATTATGTTAGTGTCTAAGCAACTATTTCTTTAGAGCTACCAAAGAATGCATATAGATAGCAAACAGCAAACACCTAAAGTCATCTTTTACTTAAGGTACTGGGAGACTCTGACTATGAAGTACTTAATCCACCAAAAAAAACTAATCTATTCTCAAAGAAACTAAATTTCTTAATTCTGTACCATTCACTATATCCTGATAGTTTCTACTAACTTTTCTATTTCAGAAGGTATTAAATCATTGAAAAATCTCACTTAAAGTGACCTGTTATATCTAAATCAAAAATAATGTCAAGGTTCCAGTTACAAAATATCTAGTCATCAACATGCAGCAGTATGTAGCAAAAAAGAGTCTGGGAATTTTCTTCTGTTCTTTTCCGTCACCATCCTACACACACACACACACACACACACGCACACACACACACACAGAACATTCACAAACACACACACTCAAGCTATCCAGAAAAAAATTTTTTAAAAATACTTAAAAACAAACAAAAAGTCTATGCTCTAAAATTCAGTGAGGAGACATATTTAAAAGACCTTGTAAGACAACTCAAGGACAAATATGGAGATGTAGGATCCAAGGGCAGGCCGCGCCAAGATGGGCCACTTTGGCATGAAGATTATTTTAAGCTAAAAAGCAATCAAAACCCAGCAGATTCAAGGAAAGAAAGCTCTTTATCTCTCTCCTCAACTGCCTAAGAAGAATTTAGATTAGATCAGAAAATCTGCTCCAGGAAGAGAGCTATCACTATAGATAACTACATTATGATATAAACTAGGTAGGACACAGAGGGAATAACCTAGCAAGGCCTGTTTCATCAAAGTCTTCGGGTTCTATTCTCTCTGAGTAGCCGAGGGAACATATGTTTATCAAACATTTATTCTTTTTCATCTCCTTGTAAATTATTTTCCTTCCCTTGTAAGACCCAGACCCCTACTCCTCTCCTTAGTTCAGAATGACATATGTACTTTCTTTTGCCTATCTTTGGAAGTTTCACATCTGTATGGATTCCCTGTACATGCACTATTAAATTTGATTTTTCTCTTGTTAATCTGTCTCATGCTAATTTGATTCTTAGTCCAGCTAGAAGGACCTAGAAAGGGACAGGATATTTTTTTTCTTTCCAAGAAAGACATGTTTAAAACTTTAAAAGCAACAAAAAACATGGAGCAAAACCACCTCTGCTAAAGATTTCTTCTGGTTTCTGAAGCTACGTGTATTGTTTGCAGATGCCCTGACTCCCTGGTGTCCATGGTCTGCCCAACCATGCTCTCACTCCACTGATATGGAACCACCGCAGGATTTGTGACAAATGTCTATGCCTATGCCAGGCTGGCTAGCACATGTGCAACAAGAAAAGAGCAACTAAGACTCAGTTACCCTTCTGATTCATCCAGCCCCCAGGGACATCTCTGACACCAGACAACACAAGTGTCATCTGTCCACTACATAACACAACCTCTAAAAATTTAAACCCTGACTCAGACTGCTTTGGCATTTCACATAATGTTTGGCACAAGATTTTTATTTGTGGAATAAAAATGGTATTCAGAAATTTGGAGACTACTCTAACAGTGGGTCTGGATAACTCAGCTAATTACACATGCCACACTCCTCACTGTTTGCGTGGACACGGTCCACTGAACATCCTTGTACTGAGAAAGTGAACACACACTGGTTTTATACATTTAACCTTTCCATTTGACCAGCAGTGGGACTAAGGCAAGACTCTGTATTCAAAAATACTTAAATATATCTTGCAAGGTGAAAATTGTGAAAATTTGGAGGAGAAAAAAGATATTAAAGTATTGCAAATGGAAAATAGATAAGGATACCTACTTTGCTCTCAACAGATCCTGATCTTTAAGGGCTGAGCCTTGAAGGTAGATAACTCTTTGTGACCACATTGGAATCTGCAGTACCCTCCGAACTTGCACATCCATTTCAGTAGGACACAAAATTACCACATAATAATCCTGTTCAAAAAAATGTGCAATGGGATGAAATCAATAATGCTGCATTTTATATTACATCAGTAAACAGAATGTCTAAGAACATTTAGAAATATGATGAAATAGGAATAAACTGTCACTAGTAAGTAAAAGTTTGCATTTAAAACCTGGCATATATTAATTAATGACACTATAATAAACATAACATATATATATAAAAATTACAGAAAGCAACATACTAATCCTGACCTTTTTCAGTCTTATTAGTACCATGAAGAGAAGGTAATCAGTGTTTGCTCTGAATACATTTCCAGCCTATGAAGTTTTCAGTAATAACTTCTAGCTAATTCTAAAATAAATAATATACACAGAGAAGAAATGCTTAAAAAAATTCATACTTTGAATGATTACTTTTAGAATAAAAACGGTGATAGTGATTTATATCATCTGGTCATATTATTATTTATTCAAAATAATAAAAAATCTCTGAGGAAATCTGAATGGAATAGTATTCATAAAAATATTGATAATACAAAGTAAATTTAAAAGCTTAAGATCATGTATTTCAAAATAATTGTCCTTTGGAGAAAAGACAAAGGTATTCTAAGCGATGAAATAGTTTAATACACAGGTTATAGGCATTACAACTCTCTGGTAAACATACACCATTTTATCACTCTAAAATATATCTGGTGGAAATTTGGGGAGTTTGAGAACTCTCCATATTGATATTAGTTAAAATATGGGGAGCCTAGGTGGCTCAGTTGGTTAAGCGTCCGGCTTTGACTTAGGCCATGATCTCACAGTTCCTGGGTTCGAGCCCCATGTTGGGCTCTGTGCTGACAGCTCAGAGCCTGGAGCCTGCTTCAGATTCTGTATCTCCCTCTCTCTCTGACCCTCCCTGCTTGTGTTGTCTCTCTCTGTCTCTTAAAAATAAATAAAAAGCTTAAAAAAATTTTTTTAAATAAAATAAAATAAATTACAGATAAACTTTGGGGCTTCAAATTTTCTCCACAATAGATTTTTCTTTATGGGTTATAAAGAGAAAACCTGCAGTTATTTAATACGCATAATAATAAAAACAAATATGATGTTTCTTCAAAAATACATGTTACTTTATATGAAAACAAATAATGTATTATGTAATTTAAGTACCACTTATAAATTATATTTAAAAAAAAGTTTTAGAAAGTATTTTAAAATTCTCCAATGAGGGAGAACCCGGGTGGCTTAGTCGATTAAAAGCTAAACTTTGGTTCAGGTCATGATCTCCTGGTTCGTGGGCTCAAGCCCCATGTCAGGCTTTGTGCTGACAGCTCAAAGCCTGGAACCTGCTTCATATTCTACGTTTCCCTCTCTCTATACCCCTCCTCCACTCACACTCTGTCTCTCACACACACACAAATAAATAAACATTAAAAATTTTTATTAAGTTCTCCAATGTAGTCATGAAAAAAATCAATTTACAGGAGATCTAATTAAAACTGTACTCAGCACGGTCTTGATCTTAAGAGTGTATAACCTCTTGACAAATTTACTGAGGAAATACAAGACACTCAAGTAGCTGTTTCTTATTTGAACTGAATTAAGTACATTAAGCAGGAAGGAGATTACCTAAATTTATACTGGCCCACTACCAGGGCAAGTGGAAAAGTATCTGAGAATTTTCTCTGCATAGAAAGATGAAGAGTTTTTTTTCTAAATTACTGTTCTCAATTCAGCTAGTTATTGTCCACTTTCTGGTGATTTATTGCTAATATACAACCTAGTTGCGTTTCAGGAAACAAGAGAAAAAACAGAAATTTCAGACTTCTACATTTCTACGAGCAACACTTGATAAAACATTTGATTTTTTTCAGGCAGATGATATTGTGAAATAGCTTTTTCATTATTTTATATTTTATTTTAAGTTTCACTGTTTCATAAAAATATCATTTATACATTTCCCAAAAGAGAAAAAATAATTCTTTTAATTCAAAGAAAACCTTTCTATGTAGCATTAACATAATTTCATCTGTCTTTAGTGTAGATACAGAAGAAACTTAAAATAATGTGTATTCTTTAAGCATTTTTTCTATGTTCCTGGTTATATTTGTAGTTCTTCATTTGCTCTTTCTAAATTGGAGCATATAAATAAAATTCTCCAGAATGCCAGCTGCACCATCAGTTAATTGACTTTGACAATATGTTAAGTGTGATCCAGTAAGATGCATAACATAATTTAATGTACCTGAAGTCTTGGGTGAGCATAGAATTCATTTAAGAAGTCCATAAGTAAATCGATCTTCAGTGAACTGACACACAGAACAACATGCTTCTCAGTTTGAGCTCTATGTCGACTATAGTTCCCACCAGACTTTTGTCTCTCCATCCACAAGTAGGCCAGCTGTTCAAACTGTAATACATTTTCCACGTGTGAATGAAAAACACTGGGCATAAAAATAAAAACCAATGCAATACACCCATCCATTGCTTATTAGATATATTCAATTTCTTAGATGGAACCCATTGAGATTCAGATTATCCATAATCCTTTCAAGAAAAGACTTTTCATGTAATTGCTGCAGAGGTTGCTGATGCTTCCTAGGGGTTTCAGGTCTCTATAGAAATATATTAATATGAATTCCCTATTATATCACAACGGCACTAAAAGGTCTGTGCCTCTGCTTTATGTCCAGTAAAGCAGACAGCCAAGATGTGTCATGTGCTGCATCAGAAAGAAAAACCTCAGTTGCATTTCTTCTGCATTTTTCTACCAAGTTCAGCACACATCTCACACAATGAGAGATACCCAGCACACAAAGCCACCTTCTAGTGGTATAGTAGCAGTTGGTGTGCAAGGGAAGTAGACGGAATAGAGGAGGGATGTCAGGAAGGAATGCAGGCATGATTGAACAGGAGTGGGAAGATCATTTTCATATCTACATAAAGTGTATTTAGATAAACTATGGCCAAGGGTTTGTAAAGGAAGATACAAACTTGATTTGTATTTGCCATATCTTGTTTCTGACCTGCCCACCCATGGGCACACACAAGAGTGAGAGATTGCATCTACTCATCTCTAGTTTCCTTTTATATCTCCATGCCTTTGCAACCACCTTATCCACTCCCCAAACATTGTATAATAGTCATAGATCATCTTTAGGTGTTGTTTTAGTTGGTCAACATGTTATCCATTTTTATTTATTACAATGTTCAGCTTTTATATTATTTCAAGAATCAAAAGAAATCAAACCTTCATAAATTTATTTCATTGGTCTTTCATCCTATAATTAGAACTAAATTCTATGATCTTATAATTAACATATTTAAATACCCTGTATAAAAAAGAAACATATTCAATAACTGGCATGTGATGTGGGCTTTCACACTTGTGAATAGAGGAAAAAAATCGGTTTCTAATATAATGTGAAAAGGAATTTCCTGAGACCATTTTAGTTAATTGACTAGATATAATAATAACGTGTGTTAATAGATAAACTAGGAACATCTCATATTAACAAGGAAGATTACATTTTATAAGACTTTACACAATTCTATAAAATTTAACCTAGCTGTGTTTACCTGTATGGGTAGAACCACAAGAGCAACACAGATCATGGCAACAACAAAAAGCTTAGAGGACCAGGTTTCAGGTGTGACATCCCCAAAGCCCACAGTAGAAAATGTCACAATGCAGAAATAAAGGGAGTCAAAGAGATTCAGCTTCTTTCCTATCCGTTCCAGATGCTGGATTCCACAAATGCTAAAGAAACAAATGTGCATTAGAATTAAAACTTTCAAATCAGGCATATTATTTCTCATTATTCTTTTGAAAGCCAAAACACATTACAAAAAAAAGAGCACATTCAATGAGTTGGAATCTTATATTGTACAATATATTTTTTCTCATGAGAATGCAATTTTTAAGTATTTACTTATATTAATACGTTAACCAGATATAATGTGATTTTTTAATAACCAAAAATTGTAGCCAAAATATCACTAGAATATAATGTAAAAGGGATAGATTGAACTTCATGGTTGACTACACAAACATTTTGAATGCATGCCAGGGGTTTATTCCCTGTCAAAAGAGTGATAGTTTTTTTTACAGGAAGCCAACTTATTGTATAATATGTGTGTATATTGTGTGTGTGTGTGTGTGTGTGTGTTTCATATATACATGAAAGGTTTGAGGAGTTAACAAGTGCCTAGTCACTCTCCACAGATCAACTATCTGCACAAAGCAACTAATGATGCAAAAGTAAGACAGTAGCATAGAAATTGTTACAAGATGTCTCCAAAGTAAAAACTGTTAAAATAGCACTAAAAATAGCCCAACTACAGGCTAAATAATAATAATAATTAATAATAAAAGGATAGGTGAGACTATGAAAGAAACATATATATTGTAATACTTTTGGAGAGAGATATGAGATCTGTTACATAAATCAGTGTATGATGCCATATGACTTAGCAAGGAAAAAAAAAACAAGTATTGATGCATGTTACAATATGGATAAAAAGCAAATACATACCGAGTGAAAGAAGACAGATGTAGAAGACTACAGACTCCATTATACTGTTAATACAAAATGCCCAGAAAAGAGACAGAAAGCAGGCCAGTGACTGCCTGGGGCTGATGGTGGGAATAGGGTGATAGAAAATGTTCTAAAACAAGAATGTGGTGATGATTGCAGAACACTGTAAATGCATTTAAAATGATTGATATTTACACTTAAAATGAGTGCACTCTAAGGCATGTAGATTATTCCTCTACAAATCTGTCCAAAACAATCTGTGTTTACTTTCGGACACTCATTCCAATCCCTATGTGCAACATGCAGACAGCGCAATTTTGGTGACCACAAAGAAATAATATTCAATGTTTAAATTCAAGAAATACCTTTTCTATACTTTAAGATAATTTTCTCATTTATTTAAGTTACGTATAAAATGTGTTTAATTATCTTAAATATTTTTTGTTGTTATGTTTGTTTTTAAGGCAGAGTATAAACAGGTGGATAGCTAGGTGGGTGGGTAAGCACACAGTTGATAAACCAAGAGACAGAAGAGAAATAGTAGGGTACTTGTTATCCTTTTACTGCTGAGGCAGAAACTGTTCTTTTTCTTTAAAATATTTTCATTTATTTTTGAGAGAGAGAGAGACAGAGTGACAGAGAGAAAACAAACGTTAGAAAGGGGCAGAAAAAGAGGGAAACAGAGGATCTAAATCTGGCTCTGAGCTGATAGCACAGAGCCCAATATGGGATTCGAACTCACAAACCATGAGATCATGACTTGAATCAAAGTCAGACACTTAACCGACTGAGCCACCAGGTGCCCCTTCTTCTTTTTCTTTTCTTAACTCCACGTTTCCAGAATGCAAAATTGTCCTTGTTCTATGCTTAGGAATTTTGTGTGAGCTGCCAGGTCACGAGTTGATCTGTTTATTTGCTCAGCTGCCCTTATGCTGTATACTAGTCAACTAATTATAAGACTAGTTAGATGAAGTCTTACCATAACCAAAGAGAACAACTGTTTCATAAAAAATATTCCTGCGGATTAGGTTTTTTATTTTATTTACATAATAATATATATTTGAAAATGTAAACAATTTATGCTTAACTTTTACACTTCAGTAGCAAATAAAAGGAAAGATAACATTTTTAAAGATTCAGATGTGAAAGGCTTACTATATTTTGCATAACTAGACATTAAAAGTCAATCCCTGTTTATAGATAAAAATGTCCATTTCCTAAAGCAAACGTTATCTTCACCTAAATTACTGAAAAAGTCTCCTACTCTTACTTCCTGGTCTTCAGTTTGTTCTCTTTTTAATTTAACCTATTCATATGGGCCATATTCACATTCTTAAACAATGCTTATACACTTCAATCTCAGGTTTGAAAAGGCCATTGGATTCTTACTGTTAACAACACTCTCTAATTTATGGTATGAGACATTATTATGATAGATGCCAGTAAATCAATTCTTCCTATGTTCAGATCTCTCTGCAACGTGTTATTTCTATCCTTCCCATCAAAAGCAAAATCTAGTTCTCCAGGCAGGTCCTTGCATTTTAATTGCCTAATAACTTGATCTGACCAACAGACTACTGTAGAAGTGATGCTGTGTGGGTCACAGAGCATGGATCTTGTACAAGATCCTGAAGTTCTCGTTCTCGACATCTCAGAAGTCTGAGACGACCATTCTATGAAGCAGCCTAGTACAATCTATTGAAGGCTTAGAGGTCACGTGGAAGAAAACCACAATGTCCCGGCTGACAGCCAGCACCAACTGCTAGAAATGAGAGTAGGGCCATCTTGGATGCTCCAACTCCTGTCAGGCCATTACATGACCAGAGGTAAGAGTAACTGAAGGTGAGATCAGCAGAAACACTGCCTAGTTACCAACCATAGAACTGTGAGAAACAACAAACGGTGCTGTTGTAAGCCATTCCGTTCCCTGTTACGTGGCTTGTTATTTGGTAATAGATATATGGTACATACAGAATTAACTAGACTCCAGCATCTGGATCTAACCAGGGTTCTCTCAAACTTTGCCCTCACATATCTCCCCTTCATTTACTGTTCACATAATGTACCTATCATAGTCTATAATCCTTAGCCTCTATGTCTATTTTTGCCCAATCTATTCCCTTCAACTGAAAGTCCTCTATCTGTGACACCTACTATGATTCCTATTTTTTGAACCCTAGCTCAAAAATGAAGCTTCCTCATAGATTTCACTGAGTCTCAGTTTCTAGGAATTCCTAGAAGTTCCTGCTGAAATCTGAGAGCATATATAAATTCATGTCTTATATAGGTAAACTTTTACAAACATTTACACTGATTTTGTGTTTAATATTTATCATGGCAACTCAACTATTATTTATCCTGACACTGTTTCAACTTTATGTTTTTATTTCTTAGAGCACTGAGCACAACGTTCTTAGGAGTCACTCATTAACTAATTGCTAACTGAGCAAAAAAACACCTGGTTAAACCATACTTAAATAATATATGCAAACAACTCCAGAAAGCATTTCATTCATGCATTTCAGATTTTTATTACTCCATAACAAATTTCTCAAAACTCAGTGGCTTAAAATAGTAACAATCTATCATTTTACATGATTCTGTGTGTTGGGTGGGAAGCTACTCTGGTTTTCTTAGGCTCGCTCACATGGCTGCATTGGACTAGAAGTCTGACTAGAACGAAAGGTCCAAGATGGCCTCACTCCTGTGACAGTCCTCTTAAGAACCTAGCTTTATCTGCCCCATTCTATTTGCTGAAGCAAGTCACAAGTTCAGCTCAGATTGGAGGGGGTGCAAATAGACTCCACCTCCTCATGAGAGGAGCTACAGAATTTTGTGACCATGAAACTTTGTTTCCCAGTCCACCAAACTGTACAAGTGATAAAACTTATCACAACCTATATAACTAATAATAAATTTTATTGCATACATCATGTTACAGTCTAAGATATTTAATTACTTTGACATAACTGTAGTTAAATCTGTACTTGCAATCAATTTTTTATAATCCTTACGTAAAATGCCATTTTACTTGACCTAGAAACATTATACGAGCCTTTCACATATTTATCAATTTCGCATTTAAGATTCAAGACTTGATATACCTAAACACTCACTGAAGCAACATGAAAATGAAAACTCCCACACCAGCTGTTACATGCCTGGTATTATTATATTAAAAAAATTAACTTTTTTTTTAAGAACTAGTAAAGGTAAATACACTGAATTACTTTTAGAATTTCTCTTTGATTTTGAATTGGCCCACCAACTGGTTTCCTTTAAAGTCTCATTTAATGGGTCACTATTTATATCCATGGATAACAATATATCATTACATTTCAAAATACAGTGATATTAATGTTATCTTCTAAGTCAATTATTATTTTTGTAATAAATAAATGAACTTAGTTCCTTCTACTCAAAAGAAAATAAGGCAGAGCATATTTAAATATCTAGCCCAAGAACACAGTAATCCTTTTCAGCTATAGATCTAATCTTTTTCTCTCTTTGTTCCTAACTCTCAATGCCCTTTTATCTTATTCAGGATAAAATCCAAAGCCCCTGACTCTTCTCAGATCTTATCTTCTAGGACCATTCCCTCTCTCACTGTCCTCCAGTCACATGAGCTCACTGCTATTCCCGAAACATGCCAGTGTCACCCAAATCTTTCAACATCCTCCCTTTATTTCTAATATTTCTAACGTCCAAGCTGAATCCAGAAACTCCTCTCTAAATTTGCTCCTACCAAATTCTTCAAATCAAACCCAGTTTGCCTGTTGATTAGGTCAAAATCCAAGTCATCCTTGACTTCTCTCTTTCTTTTATAATCCACATCCAAACCCTTAACTAACTCCAATGTTTGAAACTACAAAATACAACCAGAATCCACTATCACTACTCACCACCCTACTGCAATGATTCATGCCGTCATCTTCTCTGCCCTGCACTGCAGTAAACACTCCCATCCTTCTCCTAGAAGCCTATCACCATCATGCCAGAGTTATCCTATGAAAACATTGGTCAGATCATGCTATTCCACTACCTAAAACCCTGAGAGGGCTCCCTATTTCATTTAACTAAAAGCTAATGTTCTTTCATTTGTTTATAGTGCACTACCCAATTTGACCCTTCCCTATGCCTTTCAGACTCACTTTCTACTCTTCTCCTGCCCAGCTGCACGGGCATTCTTGCTCTCTGATCAACATAAGAGGCATGTTCCTTGTCATGGACCACTCTCTCTGGCTAGAACCCTGTTGCCCCAGATTTTGTCATCACTAATCACTAACTCCTCACATCTTCCAAGTCTTTACTTCTATATTGACCATTATATACACTCCTAATTTTTCTTATCCTGCTTAGTTAAAAAAAGTTTTGGTCATTTGTTGGGTTTGGTGCCAACTGTCTATAACTCTATATGAATGGAGATCATGTGCTGTCTTCATCCATGTTGCCTGAGCACTTAAAATAGTGCCAAGCACATAAAATGTTCATAGACCTCTATTACCATATTTAAATATTTAAGCCATTTAGCCTGTTTAGATATAAACTAAATACAATTTATTAATTTTTAAAAAGCACACAAAATGTTTATCTAACTACTGACTTAACTGTGGAATTTAATAAAACTGGCAAGACTAAATACTTTTTCAAGGAAGACAGATGTAATATTCCATAAATCTATTGACTTCCCCACCACCTTTTAATCAATATCACTTGAAATATTCAAGTACTATAAACAAGAGAATTGGGTTTTACTCTCCCTAGTAATTAGTATTTGTAATTCCAGCAATTGTTTCAGTTAGTACTACTTAAATAATATGATAAATGAAGAATCTGGAGATTTGAAATGCATCGACTTCCTTACTGAAGCTCATTCTGTTTATGTTATATACAAGAAAAACATGTAATGAAAAATTTGTCTTTTTATAAAACCAGATTGAATACTCAAATATAAAACTTATATTATTTATTCTCATTACATTCTAAACTCTATATGTCACTTAATTTAAAAATTACTTGAGTTACTGGATTAAGCTTGTATATTTCACTATTTCCTAATCAAAGACTTTACCTGTAATCAGACTCTTGCCACTGTTCATGAATATTATATACTTTAATACCAAACTCAACCAGGTTAGTTACAGAGCTTTTCATAATATGGAAAGTGTCTAGCTTATGTTTGATGAAAGAAATGACTCTCTATTAAAGCAATATCAGTCTACAATAACTATATAATCTGGACTCCATTGTCACTGTCACATTAACCTCTGACACTACTTTTCTCCTGCTCTCCTGTATTTATTTATGTGAAGGATCATGTTACTTAAAGGGTAGAAACAGTTTAAAGGAATTTTGCAGAAATTTGCCCAAGCTTAACAAACTACTTAAACTACTTAAGCAAAAAAAAAGGCTTTCAAACCTCCTCATTGAATTATAAAAATTAGATTTAAAAACTATTTTGAAAATTATTGCTCCATGTTTTAATTTTATAAAATACATACTAAGACATGGAGAAGTTTAATATAAAGGCAGAAACTGGACTATTCTCATCATATTAATTGGCAATAGCATAATTTCTTGATACCAGTTATGATGTATCTATATGCAACATGTGGAGAATGCCAATTTATTAATACTATTTTGGTTATAGTAACAAATCTAGCAATATTTTGAAATTAAGCAATATAAAAATGTATACTACTGTTCTATGTCAATCATTCAAATAAAAAATAGATCATTCATATAAGCTATCTCTCTAAACAATAATTCAGCTACTTTTATGAAGGAATGAAAGAAGTATATCTTCAGTGTCAACTATACTTAAAGAAAAAAAGTATATCCTCAGGATATATAGATACACAGATAACTTACTGTTACTTTATCACATAATTCTTTTTTATTAATTTTTAATGCTTATTTTTGAGAGAGAGACAAGTAGGAGAAAGATAGAGAGAGAGAAGGAGACACAGAATCCTGAGCAGGCTCCAGGCTCTGAGCTGTGAGCACAGAGCTTGACATGGGGCTTGAACTCATGAGCTGCAAGATCATGACCTGAGCTGAAGTCAGACACTTACCCAACTGAGCCACCCAGGAGCTCCACTTTATCATATAATTCTTAAGACTAAAACAGCATTGAAATACTCTTAATCCTCATTATGCATGAACATTAATATTTTACTTATACATTAGCTATTTTTCCAAGAACTGTAAATGCAATAACATGATAGCTAAGGTTTTGAAACCATTTAGTGATTATAATCCATTTTAATATAGATTGTTATTTCATTTGCAGATGTCTTTGGAACCATTATTAAACAAAAACTGCCTCTTCTCCCCGATCATAATTGATGAATTTCAGTTAATTATTATTTTGTGCCTGTACCCAGAAGTGATTTTAATGATGGATACAGATTTTCTGATAAACTAAATCCAAGAATGTGCTTAAATAGACCACATTCATAATCAAAATATCCTATTTTGCCTTATCATAAGAGATACATCTTTTCAGTAAGTCAAAGACTAAACTATTTAAATTATATCCTGAATTGAAAGAGAGAAGAATTTAATAATGCAGAATTTGGGGCTCCCGGGTCGCTCAGTCAGTTAAGCGACCGACTTCAGCTCAGGTCATGATCTCGCGGTTTGTGAGTTCAACCCTACATCCGGCTCTGTGCTGACAGTTCAGAGCCTAGAATCTGCTTCGGATTCTGTGTCTTGTCCTCTCTCTGCCCCTCCTCAGCTCATGCTCTGTCGCTCTCCATCTCTCAATAATAAATAAATGTTTAAAATAAAAAAATAAAAAAATAATGCAGAATTTAAAAATAAATAAGTAGAGCTGATAGAAGGTAAATAAACCCTCTTGCCTTTAAATTTTATAGGAATCAAATTTAATATTGTTTTGTGACTGGGCAGTAATGTTAAAAACAAAAAAAGTCTTGCTTAGAATGCTTGATTTTAGTGGATACCTAATTGTAACAAAACTTTTGCTTATTTATCCTGTATTGTCTGCCTTACTATCTGAAATTAAATATTTTATTCCATTTTAAGATAGAAAAAAATAAAACAATGTCACGCCATGTTCAATTTACCTTTGTTTAGTTAATACACATAAAAGTTACTCAGATTCATTGATAGTCATTGACTTTGAATGGAAAATTACAAATTAATATAATTTTCTTAAAATTCTATGTTCTTAAAAATGCCTGTAAATGTTAAATTAAAAAAACTGATTTATATAAAACCAATATATAAACGTTTGGTAATGGAAAAAGGGTAACCTTACTCATAAAGGTAAGTCATGTGTATTCCTACAAATACATTTATTGATGGCTTACTACCACAAAGCACTGTACTGTATAATAGACACGTAGATATGTATACAACCCTCATGACATAAAAGAGCTTCTAAAATCTAAAGTGAACTATTTTAACCCCAATTTATAATATTGCTAATACTCAGACCATAATTAACATTTAACTTATAACTTGATTAATGCTAACTTAGGTAAATTACTTAAGCATTTTAAACTTCATCCTCAACTGGAAAGTAAATGTAATAATATTAACTTATCCCTTTGGTTATTATGGGAATAAAATGAACTAATAATGCTCAGTGAAATGCCTGACACATAATATTGCTCAATGAATTTGGTAGTTATTTATTTATCTAGTAATGTTTTATTTAAATTCCAGCCCCCGTATAAAAGAAATAAAAGCACAAAAATGAGTCAAATATAATAATCAACTATCTACACAAAAAAGATATAAAACCTTTGTTTTTCAGTTGACAAAAAATAGATGTACTATTAGCAATACAGTCAGGAGCTGGGGTGCGCCTGGGTGGCTCAGTTGGTTAAGCATCAGATTCTTGATGTCGGCTCAGGTCACGATCTCACAGTTCGTGAGATCAAGCCCCATGTGGGGCTCTGCACTGACAGCATGGAGCCTACTTGGGAGTCTCTCTCCCCTTGTTCTCTGCCTCTCCCCCATTTGTGCAGTCAAACATTGATTGATCTGATTTATGCAGAATGAATAAGCTATTCGGATAGTGTAGCTTTAGTGTGCTGCACAGGATACCGGCAGCCCTGGAGTTCATAGATGGACTTGGGACCCAGCAGTTTTGAAACTTGTATGTGGAGTTCAAGAAATTTATTTTCCAGGTGCAACCCCCATCTAACTAAATTTTTCCTTCACCATGTACACTTGACAGCTGAAAAAAACACAACATGAGAGTAATAATGGGTCAAAATTTACAAAATAAAGTACTGTTTTGGTGAAAAAACTCTTTCTCTCTCTCTCTCTCTCTCTCTCTCTCTCTCTCTCTCTCTCTCTGTCTCTCTCTCTCTCTGTCTCTCTCTCTCTCTCTCAATCCCCCTATCAAAATCAATAAACATTTTTTAAAAAGCACAAAATACAGGCATGGACTATCGGGACAGACAGCGAAGTTGAGAAAGTAGCATGTCTATTCCTCTTTGCTGTGGAGTTAGTAACAGAGTTATTAGCAGCAGAAACTCATCCATGAATTAATAAGAATAGCTATAATCTTGTCCATTTCTACCTTAATGTAATATAGTTTTGTCCAATCTTTTCTCAACCCTGCATCTCTCAACGTTCCAAAAAGGAAAGTTAGGCAATTTGCAAGGTAAGTCATAATATTTAACTGTTTACAAAGAGCAGAGTCATGCTGATATTAGCTGCTGACCTTTGGAGGGTTCACTGTCATCATTTACGGAAACTGACAACTAATTCCTGGTAATGCAGTCAGGATAAAAAAAGATTAAGCACTATTTCTCTGCCAAAATATCAATAACAGGCTAGTGACGTTTTAAAAAAGGGTAAGTTATCCCTAAGATTGCCTGAATGAAAGAATTTTATACAATAATGCATATATGTATATCATATATGTATATATTTATACAGTTCACTCACTGACCAGGGTAACTACTAAGCATATCCTCATATGGTACTGTTCATGATTTGATGTTAAAATACTAATTTTGGGGGGGAAATACCAACAAAATTTTCTTTTTATGTTATTTTACACATACATTCATTATACATTCATATTCACTATTTTTTTTATTTTTTTAATGTTTACTTATTTTTGAGAGAGAGAGAGAGAGACCATGGGGGAGGGGCAGAGAGTGTGAGGGGACACAGAATCTAAAACAGGCTCCAGGCTCTGAGCACAGAGCCTGATGCAGGCCTTGAACTCACAAATCACGAAATCATGACCTGAGCCTAGGTCAGATGCTTAACTGACTGAGTCACCCCAACTCCCCCATATTCACTGTTATTTAAATAGATATTTAATTATATATAACCTGGGTTTTCTATTTTATGAAAATTAAATACACCTATTTTTATAACTCGATGCATTTTGGAAAACAGAATTCTTGCCATGCATGTGTTTATGTTTTTGCATAATTGTGGTTGATAGTCACAATAGCTTAAACTGAACTTTCAAAACTTTAACAGAGCCATTTCTACCTTAATGTAATATAGTTTTGTGAGTACCCACTTGTGATAATGTCTGTTTTAAAAATCACTGTTGGGGCGCATAGGTGGCTCAGTCAGTTGAGCATCTGATTCTTGGTTTTGGCTCAAGTTTTATAATCTCAGCCCCACGTCCAGCTCTGTGCTAACAATGTGGAGCCTGCTTGGGATTCTTCCTCTCTATTCCTCTCCCTCTCTCTTTGCCCCTTCCCTGTTTGTGTGCTTTCTGAAAACTAAACAAATAAACTTAGAAAGAATAAAAAATAAAATAAAGATCAAGGTTACAGAATAAAAATCCTTTAGGAATTTTATGGCATGGTACCGTAGTAAGATTTTCTGAATCAAAGTGGCCAAGTACTTAAACTATGCAGACTAGAAGATAAAATACATCCTTAAATACCCATTTGGAATTTGATTCCCACCAATATATTAAATAAATAGAAAACCAAAAAAAATCTCTTGGGGATACATGCCATCTAAAACATTCGCAATCTAAAACACGACAATGGTCTATATTTCTGTATCCCAATATACGTTCCTTGAAAAGCTCTCTAGCACTCTACCTGGCTAGCCGATTAGCTAACTGGCCTGTGCTGTATGGCTATATAGCCCAGATTATAAAGTCTCTGCAGCCATCTGCATGAAGAACAATGTATTAAACCTGTATTTAACAGGAAAAAAATATTCGGCAACTCTGGGTTAAGCATATTTATTTATTTCGTAAAAGACTCTCCAGATCATTTTAATGAGTTAATGTTTATTGTGGATCTCCAAGAGTAGAATAATTTTCATAAGATTAACCAAACATACCTGCCAAAATTCTTAGTTTTGATAGAGTATCTCAAAGGATAGGGTTTTATTAACTCAACTAGAAGAACATTAGCTCATAGTTTGTGCTTTGTCTCAGGTTTTAGAATCATAGATTAGCTTAATCATTAAATACTTTGGGTAATTTTTATCTTTGTCCATGCCCTGAATTATATCACCCTGGATTAACTGTTCCTTGAAGGAATTTAACAATGAAACTGTCAGGCCCTAACACTTTTTTTTTTTTTTACATTTTCTTAATAGAAATCAAAACATATAATTTTACAAGTACTCCATCTCTACCTTAATTTCAATTTAAGACTACTTACAAATCTATAAATCTGCATTTTGAAATGACCTACCATTCCTTCCTTAGATCGAAAGGAAAAAATAAGCCTCAATCATCATTCCTTGGTCTTTATTGACTTCTTACAAATCCACAGTTTGAACATATCTGACAAAGTTTGTAAACACAGGACCACAGCAGTCATACTGGGTACTGGATAAGCAGAGAAGCCTCCTCTCTCTGCTGACAAAGAACCTAAGAGAATAGGACAAATTTTTTCATAAACACTGATTATTTGAAATGTGGATCACCAAATTGAGCATGCCATATGGAAAGAAGGCCTCCAAATGTCTCTCATTAAAAAGAATTTAAAATTCTTTTTTCTTAACTAGAATATTGTTAAACCTCACTAAGGATAATTTTAAAGAAACTATTCAAACACTTATGCGAAAAAACATAACCACATTAATACAAAAAAAAGATTATGCCCCATTTTGCACTAAATGCATGGAGCCATGATATATATCATATCAAGCATTAAATTTATAAATACTTTTAGTAATAAAAAAGCTAATAAAGTATTAATTTTGTAAGTTTTACTTTAACTAAATATTCTTCCATTAGGAAAAGCTAACATGTTAACTTACATATTTTAAAATATTTTTTTCTGGCTCACCTAGTAAAAGAAACATCATCAGGTATGAAACAGAAATTGTCTAAGGCTACAAACAACCATAACAGAGTGGTCAGTCTTCTTTCTTATATTAAATGCTTCAGTTAAAGGGATTCCACTTTGTCCATTACTATTCTGATTCAATATATTTCTTTTAACAAAATTACATTAAATTCATTTCCTCCCCTTTCATCATTAGTAATTTAAACAAAATAAAAGCATCTGCTGAGCAGTCTTCATAAATTACTCATAGACTCATCAGCCAATGGGCCATTACAATGATAATGCATTCAGATGGAAGTAGACACTTTTTGTTCATGGTAGGAAGGATGGAACTATAATCATGAGGTGTTTTTTTCTGTGTTCCTCAGGTTATATGCTGCACTGAGCATATATTCAAATTCATCTATAATCATTTAGTAAGAAATCTGTGCTGGTTCTTAATATAAAATGTATTTTCTGTGAATTGTGAAGGAATTAGACAAAGAAATAAGGCAGTGGGATATAAGAGGTAAGTAAAACAAATTAAACTAGGTGGAAAAAAAGGCAAAATTTAGTCAAAAGTAATAATATGCTATAGTCAAGAATCAGGTAAAATCATGATCATGTTCTCGTAACTCTGAACTTAGGAGCCTCAAATGTTAAGAAATGAAGTCCTTAGGAGAAAAACAATGAAAACCTTCATCATCAGCAGAATGTTATTATATTTTCATATTTTTAAAGCAGAATGGATAAGACAGTAAATAAAGACAATGTGGTACTTAAGATCTCACATTTCTGTAAGTATGTAAAAATATGTTTTATTTACTACTTATTGTTTCTTGGAAAACTCGGGATTTTTCTCTCCTAAATCTCCAATAAAGTGCTGATCATTTTATTTTTGCTCTATTATAGATCACAATACATTTGAAAACATTTCACATGTATTTGTTCACCTATTTATTCAGTGTTACTACATGGGAGGTGCAGAATTAGGTACCGGGAGAAACAGTGGCATGGAAAAGCTGGCATGACTGATCCCTTGTGTGAATTAGGATCCAGTGCAAGACACAGAAAATGATGACTAATGTAAATATCCACAAATTCACACAGGAGAGCCCCTCCTACGCCTGCCTTGCTATGCTCTCCGGTAACCCTGAGTTTGACCTAACAGGTGGACTGGGCTTCAATGACAAAGTGATGTCTACATTAACATTAAAAAAAAAGATAAGTCAGATTTTACTCTGCAGAGAAAAATAAGGTAGAACATCCTAGGGAGAAAGAAGGCTAGTGTGATGGGATAGTATACAGGAAAAAAGTAGGACTCCTGAGCAGAGTAAAAACCAAGGATGTGAGATGAAAATGAAAAGATGAGGAGAATCCTGATTGTACCGGAAATGTAGGACATATTAAGAAGTTTTGTGTTCATTCCAAGACACATGGAAAACTTTTTTTTAATGTATGTTTATTTTTGAGAGAGAGAAAGAGAGTGTGATCAGGGAGGGGCAGAGAAAGAGGAAGACAAAGACTCTGAAGCAGGCTCCAGGCTCTGAGCTGTCAGCACCAAGCCCGGGCTGGAACTCACAGACTACGAGATCATGACCTGAGCCAAAGTCAGTCACTTAACCCACTGAGCCACCCAGGAGCCCCTGACACCTGGAAAAGTTTCAACAAACATTAGCAAGCAGTAACACAATTATATTTACATTTCACAAAGGAAACTCTAGTTGCCATGAGGTGAATGGTTTGGAATGGAACCAGAATGGACATAGGTAAATCTGTTCTGATAGTTTAGAAGAGTAAGATGATGATTGAGAGGAAAAGAAGTGGGTAGATTGCAGGATATTTAGGAGGTAAAATCTGGAGGGTCTGTTGATTTGTGTATTGTGTCACCGAACAGGAGGCATTAAGAATGAATCCATTCTTTGGAATTATCCCCAAGAATGAACAGTAGTTGCTATTTCAGAGATGTGGAAAATTTGGAGAAGAAATAGCATAAAATTGCTTTTGGACATACTTAACGTTGAGGAGTCTAAGAGGGTATGTCACAGAAACAGTTGAATATAAAAGATGTAACTAAAACCATAAAAACTGGCCTAAGATAATTTGTCGGCTCACAATTACAGGTTCTTTGTGGCATACAATGAAAGGAGGAAAAGTAGAGGCATTACACCTTTCTTACTTGCACCTTACTCCCCAGTAACCTTGAAAACAAACATTAAACAGATATAGTAAGTCATAAAGCAAATTCTGCCACATAAAACACTTAACCATCCCTGTTCTGTAAGATCAAAGAGGTTCCTGTTCTTTCTGTGCATAACAACACATTGAAAGAAAGGTTCATACCAAAAAAAAAAAAAAAAAGTGAAAAAACTAAGGGTTTTCAGCTAACAGGCTGGTGGAATCAGACAACGGAATCCTCTGCTAAATGAGAACAGTCTTGAAAGGGTCTCAAGACCCACATGACCACACCCTGCAAGGTTAGGCTTGGTTATTCTTGTAGTCCAATTATGCAAAATCAGATAGGACCAAACAATACTTGCTTGCCAACTATACATCTTGGAGAATATTTTTAATTTGTTCATTTGTAAGGATTCTGACACAGATCATAAGTTTGAACTGATGATAGCCTGGGAGTGGGTTCTTGACTAGTCCTTCACATGCTTATGATTATCTCATAATTGTTATAGGCAATATATCACACTATCCTAAAATATTTATGGGATGACAGGATATATAGCTAAAATATATAATGTACTCGTAGCAGAAAAGCATGAAATGAAATTAAAGAGCCAAGGTCTGATCAATGAGAAAATACATCATTCAATGAAATGTTATAGAAGTGGCTGAGGACATAAAATGAGAACCTGTGTATGTGTGTGCATGCATTTATGGAGCGTGTGTATATGTACCTCACATGTCCACACACATGCTCATAACCTCCATGTACATGTAAATGATTCTTCATGTAAATTGTTCTGACTTTAATATTTATTATTTGATAAATAATTATTTCATAGTGGGAAATATTAAATAATATTTAATATTGGAATACCGGAAATATTAAAGCCAGTACCTCACACTGGATGTCTGAGTTCTATTGTAACATCAGAGATGCTTTCTAAACCTATCTGTACTTCATTCCCAGTAACAGATTAATAGAAAAAGGTCAATAGTTCAAAGAATCATATTCCTTTACCTCCATTTTTAAGATTTAATTTTCAAAAATAAACAAAAAAAGCACAATATCTATTTGCTTTCCTCTTTATTTGCACTTCTTCTTAACCATTAGTTTACTTAAAATAAAAAGCTATCCTCAACAGGAAAGGCTTCATAATCAAGTCATAAACAGTTCAATATAACTTCCAATAGTTGCAAAGAAAAATTTTGCATTAAAAAGCCCAACTGGGAAAGTATGAGTTTAGTGCAAAATGGCTAAAGAATAACCTTTAGAGTAAGACAAATAAAGGCAGATGAGGCCAGTGAAGTAAACAGGGACAAATTATAAATCACTTTATAAATCATGGATTTTATATTATACTGAAGACACAAATGAAAAACTTGAGGCAAGAGAATGAATGATGTGATCAAATCGAGTAGTTGTTGAGCTCATTAATAAGTTTGCTGATACCCTGAGTGGTTACTCCCGCTCCAAACAGGAACTATATTTACACTAGACTCTTAGTCTCTCGACTGACAAAACCACCTTAAGTCACTACCCATGCAAATCATCTAAGTGAAATTAGAGTTGTGAACAGAGAAATAATGGATGTAAAAAAGCTACAAGACTCAGCCCTCAAGCATTTTCTAAGTTGTGATCTCTTGTCTCTCTGCATTTACTCGTTTTTGCTTGAACTTTTTTTTTAGCCGATTCAGTTCTTAACAATGAAGTACCTAGCCAATAAAAGACTAGCTTTACACACCATTAATTCCCATTACATATTTTAAAATATGTGTATATTTAGAGTTCATAAAAATAAAATACATATATATCTGAATTCTTCCAGGAAAAGTTTAACTTAGCAATACATTTCTTCACTTATCAAGATATTAGTAAAATCAAGATATTAGTAAAATGAACAGTATAGGGACCAAGTTGGTCACTTGTCATATGTATTACTTTGAGCTAAAGACAATGGAGACCTTACAGTCACAAGAGAAACTTTTGCCCCTCTTAACTATACAGAAAAATCTAAATTGGGCTCTTTCCCAAAATAAGGGTTTACCAGATATAAGTTTTATATGAATAACGTATCTCTGGCAAGGGAAACATTCATTTACCATATATTCACTCTTTTTTATTTTCCTGTGGATTGCATTCCTTCCCTTTGAAGTTTCCAGACCCCTACCCCTTCTCCTTATTTCACAATAACATATATACCTCATTTAACTTAATTGTCTTTGGAATGTCCATGTCTATGGATTCCCTGTCCCTGTACATACAGAGAGTTGGGGAGAGAGAGGGACGCAAAACTTAAGAGACTACTGAATGCTGAAAATGAACTGAAGGTTGAAGGGAAAGGGGGAGGGGGGAAAAGAGGTGGTGGTGATGGAGGAGGGCACTTGTGGGGAAGAGCACTGGGTGTTATATGAAAACAATTTGACAATAAACTATTTAAAAAAACAAATTAAATTTGATTTTCTCCTGCTAATCTATCTTATGCCAATGTGATTCTTACTTCAGCTATAGGGACTTAGAAGAAGACAGAACATTCTTGCCCT
The DNA here is from genome assembly GCF_006229205.1 of Suricata suricatta. Classification (NCBI taxonomy): domain Eukaryota; kingdom Metazoa; phylum Chordata; class Mammalia; order Carnivora; family Herpestidae; genus Suricata; species Suricata suricatta. The sequence continues at coordinate 152,373,785 of NC_043702.1, read as the reverse complement.
CAACAACACTTATTTATATATCCTTGCTCATGTAAAATATGAAATGGCACCAAATAATATCAGCTAATTTAAGCTGATTTACATTCATTTAACATATTCCCACAGGGATGTATTGCTAGTTGCTACCACATAACAAAACCAATCCCAAATATGAGGTCTCTAGTCAGCAGTTCCTGGAAATTAAATAAGGCAAAAATTAAGCTTTATCTTATTCTATCTGAAATAGTCCAAATTTAATCAGTCACTAAAAATAAAAAAGAACATGGAGTTTCCCATGTTATTTCACACTGTAAGGAATGGGAATTACTCTCAGAGCAAAAGTGACTCTCATTTTTATATAATAATTTATTCAAACTCAGCTTTAAAAATACTAACGTGTCATGAAAATGTTGCAATAATGAATATAGCATGTTTACTTTTATAATATTTAATCACTGCTTAAAATCAATTGGAACATTTCCTCTTTCAAAGAGATGGCTAAGTAAATATATACCCGCTTCATACTCTACACACCCTCAATTTCATACAGTATAATATTCAGATAGTTCTGTAATAAAGAAATATAACCATATGTGAGTAAGAATGCTCTTGAGAAGTATCTGACTGATTCTTTTGCCCATTAAATGAACATTTCCATTGATGGTGCATTTAACTGCTCATAAGATGAGGTCAACTACACCAGTTATCTACGTAGAAGGGTCGCCTGGGTAAATGATCATTATTTTTTTTTCCACTGGAAATTATAACTGCTTTCCTCATCAATGATATTTGTTCAAAGAACAGTTTTGGAAGGTCAAGACAAATGCTGAACTAAAAAAAATTTACTGGAAAACATGATTTGTGTGGACATTTACCTAATACACATTTTGCTCCCATGGCTTCAATTTAAAAAATCTTCTAAGAACACTACCATATCAAATTATTTATATTCAAGGAAATTAAACTGGGAATTAAAATTGCAAGTAGGGTACCACCATTCAAGGAAATCTTTGATTCTGTGCTTTTTATATCAGAAAAAAATAATAAGCAAAAAGATAGCATTTTTTAAATTCAACATATGCAATCAATATGCTATTTCCTTTATTTTTCACTCATCATGAGACCTATTCAACTGAAAATTTCATTTAACAGCATATCCCAATAGCACTTATCTTTAGTCTTAGCAATTGCAAATATAAAACACTAAGCCAATAAGCAAGAAACCATTGTTATTTTTGCATTTAAATTTTTTAAATAAGAAATAACATTTATTGTGCCTCTACACTTACTTATAATGTCTGTCATCCTGCCTATAGAAACAGAATCTTGAATTCTTCAGGAAGTGGAAGAAGAGGATATTGATTACATTGAGAAATTTGTGTGCTTTCTTCCTTCTCATAATGAGAGCTAAGTACAATTACACTTCTCCCTGGACCTCAACTGTGTTCAAGCTTACTATCAGATTTACACTCTACTCTTACTATGTCGATGTGGTTTCTTCTATTCTTATTATTATAGAGACACAATTTCATGTTTGCTTTTAAAACTACCTCAAGTCTTTTGTTGAAATTTATACAATATTTTTCTCTCTATATTTGACAAATTAATATTTTAAGGCTAAGAAACTATCCTTTAACTAAGGTCATACAGCAAGAAAGTGACACAGCCAAGATATCTTGTTACCTAAGGCCCCTCCAGAAACTTGTATATACACATATGTCCCTGTGAGAAAGCCTAGGAACAATTTTTTCACTAAACTCCAAATCTTTCCTCTAAACTATGGCAATAAAAAATATATTATATTTAAATAGCACTTTATAGTTTACAAAATACTTTCATATAAATTATCTCCATCTTTGTAGTTAGCACTGGGCCCTGTTTGAATTTACAATGATAAAATAGAAAGATTTTGTAAAACGCAAACAAACCAAAATATCCTGGGGAGAGAAGTTAGAGCATTTGGAGGATATTTAGCTTGAAAAATAGATGACTGGTGCTTCAATTGTCAACACAAAAGAATTATAAAACAGGGGATTAAAGTGGTTTTTCACCTTGCAGTAGACACACCAGAGGGGACAAACTCATATGAAATTCAAATGAGATACTTAGAACATCTTAAAATCAATTTGTTAGAAAACCAAGATCCTAAAAAGAAATACCAAAGACTTAATCGGAGAGATACGACTCAATGGGTAGGAACTACAAAGGAGTATTAAAGACCAAATAAACTGAATTATTAGGAATAATCAAAAATATTCTGCATAAGGTTCCTAAGTGGCCCAATTGGGTGAACATCTGACTATTGATTTCGGCTCAGGTCATGATCCCAGGGTCATGGGTCAGGCTCTGTGCTTAGCATGTAGCTGCCTGAGATTCTCTCTCTTCCTCCCCCTGTGCCCCTCCCTTATTCTCTCTCATTCTCCCTCTCTCTCTCTGCCCCTTTCCCCCACTTGTGTGCTCTCTCTCTCTCTCAAATAAATAAATAAATAAATAAAATTTTAAAAGAGAAATATTCTATATAACCTTTGCATAGCTTTGATGTTTGTTAACATAACCATGGAGTAGAAGACAAATCAGCTAAGGAATGAATCTAGAGAAAGGAGAGGACGCTAAAATGAGTCTCTCAACACTCTGAATCAAAATACTTTATAATACATTGGCAAGGACTATGGCCAAGAAAGAGACTAAATCATAACACAATGAAGTAGTCTGAAGCATTTACGAATAAGATACTGTGAGGAGAAGGGCAATGATACATGATCCCAAACACAAGGATTCTGAAAGTTAGTTGAAAGGCAAAAGTGTCTAAGCAATTTAAGGAGTTAGATAACAGAAGAGGAATTAATAAGAAGGGAAAAACAAGATGAAAAAATAAGAAGTTTTAAAAGAAAAAAAATAGAGAATCTGTGGTGTTTTAAAAGGATGTATGAATTCTGCATGGATTTGACTGCTTGCTGGTAAGAAAATGCTTTTATTATAATGAGAAAGTACTATGAAAGCTCTGACGTTGACTGCAGTTAAAAACAGGCAACCATCTGGGTTGGACGGTATAGGAAGGGCTATGTTTGGAGAAGTGAAAATAAAAAGAATCCTTGACTCTATTTTAGAGATATGGTTCTTTATTAAAATCTTCTGCTACAATTACATTCTTATCAAGTTTTCTCTGCATTTCTACTAGTTTTTACTTTTATGCTAACTGCCACCTTTTTTGGACACCGAGGTGAATGAAGATTCTATCCCTATAAGCTGTGCCATTTACCCTGATACAATACTCTGTCGGAGCTTCGTTTTGTTACCTGTCATATGACTATTCATATGCTGAGGTTGCCCACTCCCCCTACCCAGCCCCACACTCCTCCTGACCTCCAGGCTCCTACAGACAAGTGGCTATTTGACACCTCACTAAGGTTTCTAAAAGGCACCCCAGCTGTGACGGACTCTTTATTTCTTTTCCTCTTCACGTTTCCTTCCTGATTGTCTCATCCTCATACACAGCACTACCAGTCAGTTCTCAAAATGTAAATCTCAGAATCAGCCTTCATGTTTTCTTTCTCCCACACCTAACATCCAGTTTGTCATCGAAACTGTATCACTTGTTTTTTTAATTTACTACAGTAAGAACTTAACATGAGATCTACCTTCTGTACAAATGGATTAGCATACAGGAAGTGATATGAAGGTATCAATGGGAGAGGCATAATATGAACCCAGAATTATATAGTTCCAATTTATGATTTTTTACCATTTATACCAAAGAGCAAGCACATCTTAAAGCTTACTGAAGACAGTCACATTGTTGTAGAGAACTCGGTTGTCACTCAGTGTGACAACAGTTGTCATTAAGGTGGAAACTGAAGTCCATACTATGTGACAGAAAATAGGATAAATGGGTGAGGAACCACCTGAGTATAATGCACATGGTAAATGAAAAAGTTTAAGCACAACCTGAACTAGACTGAAGTATCTGTTTAATTGATTGTAAAGCTATTGCTTTTTTGTCAAGGTTCTCACGTCGTTCTTAAGAGCGAGCAGGTAACATGACTCTGGATACAGCTTGTCCTGACCCAGAGGAGAACCCACTCCCGAACTGCTTGAGAGCTCCAGGTAATTCTTGGCCTTAAAGTGCACCATTCACAGTAATGACCATGGAACTGGGCTTTTAGCACAGATAAGAATTCAAGTAAGATGTGACTCTGGGCACCTGGGAGGCTTATGGAGCCATTCATGATCACGCTCCCGATGCAGATATGTTAGGAGCTAAACAGATGTAGGAGACTCACTATCTAATCTCAGCACTACCTTCTTGAAGTGCCCTACATAATTTTGTTAATAAATGTCTGCTTCATAAAAACAGCAATATTCGAAACCAGAAAAATATGATAGGCACTGAAAAATTATATTAGAAAAGAATTCATTTCAAATACTAAAAAATTCTAAATGAATTAAATATAGTTAGTTTAAAAGCTTCAATGCTAGCTTAAAGGCTTTGGGATTTTTTTTTGTTAGAAAAATAGTTTATTTCTCTAAACATTTCATAAAGAATGCTGGATTTGAGAGTCTACCAGACTTCTGCTTCCCACAAAACATTCTAAAGTGTTATCTTTTACACAGACCCATACAAAATAATTTCAGTGTTATGCAATTCTGAAACAAAACCTGAACATTTAATTAGGACTTAAAAAGGGTCATGTTACCCTTTTTAAAATGACTGAAAAATCATAATTGATTTGCTTAATTAATTAGACCCTATATAATAACAAAGGGACCTTAATTACAAATCACTTGTAATTAGTCCTCCTTAAAATTTGTCTTTTAAGGGGCTCCTGGGTGGAGTTAGCTAGTTAGTTAGTTGAGCAACTGACACTAGGTTTCAGCTAAGGTCAAGATCTCAGGGTTCATAAATTAGATGGCCCGTGAGTTTGAGTCCCACATCAGGCTCTACTGACTAAGTGGAGCCTACTTGAGATTCCCTCTCCCTCTCTCTCTCTGCCCTTCCCCTGTTCGTTTTCTCTCTCTTTTTTTCCATCTCTCCATCTCTCCCTCCCTCAAAAAAATAAACATTTTTAAAAACTTTATTTAAAATTTGCCTTTTAAAATGTTAACCATACATCTGGTTATATAGTAGTCCCCTCTCATCTGTGGTTTTGCTCTCTGAAGTTTCAGCTTCCTGCAGTGGGGACAGAGGATCCTTCTCCTGTCGTGACATCAGGTCAACAGTAGCCTAATATTACGTCACAATGCCTATGCCATTCGTCCTACTTCATTTCATCACATAGACATTTCATCATCTCACATCATAACAAGAAGAAGGTGAGTACAGTACGATAAGATATTTTGAGAGAGACCACATTCACAAACTTCTACTGCAACATATTGTTATAATTTTTCTTTTCATTATTAGTTGTTAATCTTTACAGTGCCAAATTTATAAACTAAACTCACAAGTATGTATATGTAGGAAAAATATATATCCTATATACATAGGGTTCAGTACTGCCCACAGTTCTAGGCATCCCCTGGGGATCTTGGACTGAATCTCCTGTGTATTAGCAGGGGACTACTGTACAAGATTTCATGCTTTGGCAAAGTTTATATGGAAAACATTAATTTGAATGAAAAGAAATACTGAGACTGTTAACTTTGTCACCACCTGGTAAATGTCAATTTGTACAATAAAATGTTTTCAGAGAAAAAAAAGTCACATGGCAGAAATAAATAACCTTAAATATCTGTGCACTCCCTAGGAATACTATTACTGTGCACAGTTACTGGAAAAATTTAATTAGCAATGGAATTCTGTGCTAAAAGCATCTAACACTTTGATTTCATGCTTGTAGTTCAGACATTAGTATTCAAATCAGCCCACAACTTGCACTTTGGTATTTATTGAATGAATGCCAATTAAATTGTTCCAAATAATCATTTTCATTTCCTGCTGGGTATCAGCCTAACACTTAATATTCCCATGGAATTTAAGGTAACTGAGATGTTGGGATTTTTACATTTTCTAGGGAGAAATTTTGTTTTTAAGGTAATAATAAACCTAGTTTTTCTATTGTTTCAAGAAAGTTCTCACTTTCCGGGCATTGTATTTGTGTCTATGCAAAAAAAAAAAAAAAAAAAAGTTACTGAATCCTGTCATAAATCTGAGAACAGCATATACTGCAATTTAGTTATTGATAAAAAGTGACCATACCTCACCCTATACCCTAATGCCCACACTTGCACTTTGTTGTTTCAAAATAAGTGAATGATGAACACTTTTTGGAAGAACATCAGGATTTATGTCAGATGGGAGAAGCAGAAGTGAGATTGAACCCCCCAGAAAAATCAAAGAAAGAAATAAAAGAGGAAACAAAAATCCTGAAAGACGGTGGAAAGAAAAGGTCATGAAGGCACATGTGATGCAAAACTCTCTAGTGTTTAATCCATTTGTTCCTGAGCTCAGTGTAGGAGGTGGTAGTTTCAGTGATTTTATTAAATTATTTTGCTCTCATAAATTTTAAAATTGAAGCAAGAAAAATTCTCAAGACGTAAATTCAGAAATTATACGGAGACAAGATTAACAGCCAAAATTTGATTTATCTGAAGTTCTTACCTATGAGTACACAATTTTTAAAAATTATTTCAAAGTGTATTTCTTTTTAATTAAATTTGTAGAAGTTTTACTACCCAGTTATATCTCCTTGGCAGAAATAACATTCCTAGAATGTCTTCATGGATTACACTTGTTAGATTTTAAAGATTCCCTCCGTGACCTCACAGCAAAGTTAACTGTGAAAAGAAGGTATTTAAAGAATATTCTCAAAATATATGGCTTGAACATACTTAGCTTACAACACATTTAAGTACCTCCTCTTGATAAGATATTGTTTTGGAATTTTGACCCCTGAATGTTACTATCAACAGTAAACATTTGTTAAGCATCTTGTATTTTCCAACCAGAAGAGATGCTGGGCATAAAATGATAAGAAAGGAAAATTGACTCTGTTTTTATATATCATGATAATCTACCAAGAAATACTGCCAATTAAAGAAGAATTCTACATTTATAGTTTTATTCCAACTCTGAAAAGCACAAAGTTTAGGAATCTCCCATTATTTAGATAGCCTTCAAGAAAAGTTCAAGGCAGGGCTTTAATTTAAAAGTTGAGACTCAAAGAATAAGTAGATCATATTGAATGTGATCTTTACATTTGGCGTTTTGTGCTAAATTTTGTTGTCTCTTTCTACATTCCTTAATTTTTGTGACAGTTTTGTTTTCAAAACGGATATATGTTCATTATGGATACTGACACTATAACAGAAAGTATAAGAAAGGCAGTTGAAGACATGATACATAATTCTATATCTGTATTTAATCACTTAAATACATTCCCATCTCTACACATACATAGAAATACAGGCAGGTAGATGGATGAACAGGTAAATGGAAGTAATTTAAACAGATTATAATCATGTATATGTTGTAATTTTATCTAAATGTATTGTATTTATGTTTAAGTTAAAAAAGAAAAACAAAGATTAGAAACTTGATGAATTTGAGGCAACTATTCACACAAAAGAGACAGCAATAGCTAAGATATTCCTCTGTCCTTAATCGAAAATATCTTTAAAAATTGTTTGTCAGCTTTTTAAAATTTTTTCATATTTATTTTTGAGAAAGAGAGACAATGCGTGAGTCGGGGAGGGGCAGAGAGAGGGAGACAGAATCCAAAGCAGGCTCCAGGGTCTGAGCTGTCAGCACAGAGCCTGAGATGGGGCTCAAACTCTCGGACTGCAAGATCATGGCCTGGGCATAAGTCAGATGCTCAACCAACTGAACCAGTCAGGTACCCCAAGAGTTTGTCATCTTAATGTCTTACTGAACTATAATTCTACTTCAAATAGTGATTTAAAAATTCCCACTAGGGGCGCCTGGGTGGCTCAGTCGGTTAAGCGTCCGGCTTTGGCTCAGGTCATGATCTCGTGGTTCATGGGTTCGAGACCCATGTCAGGCTCTGTGCTGACAGCTAGCTCAGAACATGGAGTCTGTCTGCATTCTTCGTCTCCCTCCCTCTCTGACCCTCCCCTGCTCATGCTGTCTCTCTCTCTCTCTTTCTCAAAAATAAACATTAAAAAAATAAAGTGAAAAATAAAAATTCACAGTAATAGAAATGGGAAGATTAACATAACTTTCTTTGGGTTATTTTAGTTTATTATTTTTATTACTGACTTCTAGAATATCATACAAATAATACCACAGTGGTTAAATATGTGGACTCTGGCACCAGTTTGCCTAGGTCCAGATCTGAGCTCTGTTTCTTACTAGTCATGGACCAAAGATAATCTAAGGCTTGTCATTTTGTTTGACCTTTCTGTGCCTCTGTTTCTTACATGTAACAGGAGAATGACTGTGGCATGGCCACTTTGGCTTTCTCTCACTCCTTCACCCCCGCTGCTAACTGAAAACGTCTCCTGGCCAGGTACCTATGCCATAAAAACCATGTCCCTACCTCTGCCCCGCCCCAGTGTGAAATGGGGTTTCCCAGAGAAACACCCAAGATGTTGCTATTGCATCTTCCACAAATTCTCATAAGCTTTATTTTCTTCCTTTTCTTTTATCCCTTTTTGTCTTATTTCTGTAGCACCTACTTAACAATGTGTAGGTAGCAAACCTTCTAAGTTCTTGTATGTCTGAAAATAACTATACGTTACCCTCATAACTCAATGATGGGTTAAGTCCTAATTCCCTACTATCTGGCTGCCCACTTATGCAAAAGACAAAAGTTTTCTATATGTTCTAGTGTAATACAAATCTGGGGACTGTTGGTCTGATATTCAGACAAGTGCACTTTCTGTCATTCAATTGTAATAAAGCAAAATGAATCTGACCAAACAAAACTAGTAACCAAATGATGGTGATAACACCATTAGAACACAGTCTAATACTTTCTCCAAACTTCAGTACTTATTTTCTAACTGTCCACTTCCCACACAGCTATTTACCTTAGAATTAAATCAGTAAACAATTCAAGAACTTCAGCATTGAGCATTAAAATAAGTATTAACCAAAAATTCACAAGAAAATCCCGAATATATTTTTAATTTAAATTCTAGTCAGTTAACATTTATGGTAAAATTGGTTTCAGATGTAGAATTTAGTGATCCTTCATCACTTACATATAATTTCAGAGCTAAATTTAATAAGTATGTTAATAATTTTAACTAGGTCACATTTTTAAACAATAAATGGATTTATTTTCTCTTGAAGTAAGACTGCGGAGGTATACTGAATTGTTTCATTGGACTAAAACATGAAACATCTATTAAAATTATATAGTTCTTTATGCTATAGTTCTATGAAATAATATGAAAATATCCAAACATACATATTCAAATAAAAAAACTGGTTTGAAACAAAGTAGGTGCAAAATAAGTCAACTAGTGTAAAATTAGAAACACCAAATGCATTATAAATTAGAGTTCTTATTATTGGTTAGAATATGTTGATAATTAAGCTAAAGTCATGCGCTTAATTCCCGATGTACCAGTTTCCTCTGCTTTGTTACAGAGACACAGGCTGAATCACAATCCCCAGCTGTCTTGGAAGTGTGTGTTATTGATCAAGAGGGGTACACAGCAGACATGGGGAAAGATTAGTCCAATTCCATTACAATGACAGGAAAAACAATTCTGAGCACATTCCCTACAGACAGTGGGTCAGCTGCTTAATTTTATTTCGGTTTGGCATGTGTCTCTTGCAGACAGATGCTTAATGATAGTTCTTTGTAATGTTAATAATTATGAAGAGAAGATACATTTTAAAACTATATAGCAGCTTCCCCAAACAGGTAATTTTAAAGATTGTGAGATTTATGAACAACACGCCAGTTCATCAAATATTAGTTCCTGAATCTCTGGGGGCTTAAATTGTATGTATTAAAAATTCTGATTTGGAAAAGCACTTAGAGTCTTGCTTTATGACATAATGTAACAGCAATTGATTAAGACTAATATCACCAAAATGTAAAAAAATTATCTATATAAATATATAGATAATATATATGTGTGTGTACACACACATACTCATATTTATAAAGAATAAAGTATTAAATGTATGCAGAAAAAGGGAGATACTACCATTACTTTTAACTTCGTGAAACTAACTAGAGGAAACAAGTATTAGAAATATGTAGAAAGTACAGAGAATCTGAACACATTACCATGGAGAAAAATGTTCTCTCACATTTCCTAGTAAATATATTTTTAGGAATCACGTTAAGTTTTATATTATTATTAATAAGTTACTATTCTTATATGTTTTAGAGCAAATTAGTTTTTGTGCATTCACATAATTTAATCATCACATATAAAGAGGACATTTGAAGTAGAAAAAAATGAAATTTTTGGAGTATTCACACCAAATGTCATACCCTCTGATAGACATTACTTAAAACACCTTATTTGTCCTCATTTTTAAAAAGCACTACAAAAATCTTATAGGTGATAAATGTTACCCTCATTTAATAATGTGGCAAATACAGCTGGGTAAACTAGTAATTTGCCCACGGGCTCCAAAGTAGCCTAGTTTTAAACAAATGATGCTCAAATGGACTTTAATGACTTATCAGGACCAGAGATGCCTCATTGTTCCATTGTATCCAGTTTTCACTTTTCCATGATAGCACAATATTCAGCTGATATACTATTTCCCACCTAGACCAGATTTCTGTAGACACCCTTTCAGCTATGTATGAATATATGACCAAATTCTTGCCTAAACTATGCATGCAATTTCTGAGTTGTACCTTATCTTCCTCCTTCCTACAGGCTGGAGCTAGAATATAGGCAAGACTACAGTCGTCATCTTGAGCCATTAGATTGAAACCATGTTTGGGGAATGGTAGAAAACAAGTTATGAGAAAATTTAGTCTCCAGCAGTATTAAGGTAAGGTGGCCATCTTAGAAAAACAACTTAAACATTTCTCTTTTTTTTTAACTGGGAGGGAGGGCCAGAGGGAATGAGAGAGAGAGAGAGAGAGAGAGAGAGAGAGAGAATCTTAAACAGACTCCATGCAGACATAGGGCTTGATTTCACAACTGTGAGATCATGACCTGAGCCAAAATCAAGAGCCAGATACTTAACCAACTGAGCCACTCAGGCACAGGGATGGACTACTTAAACATTTCTATTTGTTTAAGTTGCTGAATCTTTATGTATTTTTATATTTTATAGTGTGTGTGGTATAACTTTGTTAAAACAGCTTATGTGTTATAACTAATATAACCATGTTTACATTTTTCTTGTAGATAACTGCATTTATGATGGTGAATTCCTACAAGGTATATTCTACCTTAGTATGATGGTCAGACTTATGATGACATTTTGCTTGTACTGCTGGAGGAGGTTACACAAAGAAATCAAATTTCAGTTTCTACATTCTAGATATTATAATTTAGAAACATGTTAATATAAATGTATGAATGTGCACATGAGTAAAAACAATGACATTGAACATTGATAATATACATGTGATTAAAAATAATAATACATCGGAACAATAACAAAGGCAACTCTAACAGCAAATATAATAAAAAGTGAAACAAATAACCTAAATGATAAATAAACTGCATAATGGCAATTTCATACACATCATGAAAACCCTCTATCTGGCACTGCTGATTTCCTTGGCAAAAGAAAGCGGCCAGGTGCTTCTTTTGAAAATAAAAATGACTCAAGAAATAGACATATAGGAAGAAAGTAAGAGCAAATAGAACGCCCACAATACCTGATACTGTGGTAAGGATGCTTCCAAAACAAAAGTACTGAACTAAATGTTGTCATGTAAAAAGAATTTGTCCTTATTTTAGCATGAATATTTCAATTACTTCTTTATTAACTTTTAAAGACACTAATAGTATTTTAAAAACCCTTTTACTTTCTGTAATTTCCCAACATTTGAAATATTAGCATGTATATAAATTTTTAAAAAGTTAATTTGTAGTATTTTTCTTTAAGTAAAACAAACAAAATGTCCTAAACGATATAATGTAATTATATTAAAATTAAGAAGTTTTAGTGACTTTAGAAGGGAAATCATTATTCTTAATATTTCATATTTATGCAGTTAGGTGTTTACCAGGTGAACACAAAAAACAATTTGTGATCAGGAAAAAAGATGTAAATGATAAGATAGCTCTATGTCAATTTTAGAGAGATATTTTATATTTATACAAATTAAGTATCTTAAAATATGTTTATTTTGTAAGGACACAGGTCTGAACCAAATTGACTCTATGACAGGTTTCAATTTCCCCTCTGACCTTGGAGGCCTAGGTGTCGGTTTCTCAGAATCATTAGACAATAGAAGGGCACACGTTGCCCAAGGCAGGAGGGACCACCCTTGTAACACCCAATCAGGAAAGGCCAGCTAACACCCTTAACATTTCTAAGGGCAGGCCTAAAGATGGAGGCTATAGATAATCACCTATTGCTAGTCACACCCTATGTGAGGGTCCTGGGTCCACTCTGTAATTAGTCAATACTCTAAATGTTGTGATTGGCTCCCACCAAAAGTAACAATGTATGGTTATAGTTACTGCCAATATTAAACGGCGATAGTGATGGGATCACTAACCCATAAAAGCCCTACCCCTCCTTTGTTCAGGGCTCTCCGCATGGATCCACTGCGTTGGTGAAGTCTGTGAGCCTGAGCATATAAGCCCATAATAGTAAAGCCCTTTGCTTTTTGCATGCCTGACTCGGTCTCCCTGGTGGTCTCTGGTTTGGGGAGATGATATTAAAAATCTGGGCATAACAATTTCCTAAGCTATCAAGTATGCAATAAAACATTTTAAATCCAGATAATAGAGATATTCGCTGCACACTACTGATAGAAAGTATTGCTACACCTTATAGACCTCAGCCTATGCTTACATATGTGCACGAACAGCTCCATTTATATCTAGTGCAGTTGTACTAGTGCATGAGGGCATTCTTCTTATTTCATACTTCCTTATTATTCCTTATAAAGCCTTTTCTCTTTCTGAATAGGTCAAATCCAGGACAGAGCTCAATTTTATATAATCTCTGAGAATCCTATAAAACGATATACTATCTACCTCATTTTTTTGATTTTCACATTTTTTTCCCTCCACTTAGGGATCTCCATAGGTGCGGTGCACCATTTCCCACTGGATTACTTCTTAATCATCAAAGTGAGACTTTCCAGAAAAAGAAATAACTGTTTTCTATAATAAAGCAAAGAACCAGGTGGTGCGTTGCCCTGGCAGGAGATCTCCCTTGCTTTCTGCCTGACTGCGCACTCACACATCACGGAGGGAAGGCGCGGGCAGAGACAGTGATGGGCAATGACAGTTTTCTCGACACTGTTTCTGCTTTGGAGATTGTAGAAAGATAAGGGCACCTCCATGTCAGCAGTTTGAAAGAAAATTCCTTGTTTGACAACTATGGCATGCAGTGCAAATTCTTGTGATTTGGTTGTTTACAGCATTTGGGAAAATGTCACAGTTGTAGTAAATATCAATACCAACAAATGATAGATGTGCTTTCTTGTTTTTTTCTGTAAGACTGAAAGAGAGATTTCATTTTTATTTCTGTAGGTGATCCTTTACATTTATGGTGAATATCTGTTTATTTTAGTCAACACCTTTAAAACAAAATATAATATTTAAAAACTATAATTAAATGAAACAATAAAAACAATGATATGTACAATCTTACCAGGTGAAGATAAGGCATAGTAAAGTAGATATTAAAATCAAAACTTGATTAAACATTGCAGACTGTGTACGCTGAATGGCTCTGTGCAGATCATTCTAAAATAAAACCCAAAAAAAGCATATTTTAATTTTGAAAATACTAAATATCCATGAGTTTCACTACATTTATTACTATGTATTATATTTAAACTATCTTGTGCACACTTGATATATATACTTTAAATGGGTATAGCTGTACACTTTCATTTTTGCCTAAGTCTAAATATACCTTACCTTAGCATTCATATGACAAAGATAATACTTTGGGAGACCATCAAAACACCAAATTTCAGTTACTCATTTTACCAACATCTATAGAGATGTTGTACTGACTCCCCAAGCCCTCCATGATAACCACAATCTCCTATGGAAAATTCTAACGTTAAAAGTTCAGAAAACAATATACTCAGTTTAGGTGAAAGTAATAAGTAGGTCAAGCCACAATTACATCTCACTTTCTGAATCACGAAAAATGACATGAAATATGCCAGGCAAGCTATCAAAAAAATCAAAGGCTAAATAGCCAATGAACAATTTTTTAGTTTAATTTCATTAATATCAAGGTAAACTCAAGATATACATTTTAACCTTTCCAATCAAAAGACATGAAAAAATACATGCCCAGTGTTGTTTAAGATGCAAAATATGAGCACTCACATATGATATTGCCTATGTAGTTTGTTATAAAATGTCTTGAAGGTGATTTACTAACATAGGTCACAGTCCTGTCCTTTTTATTTCATGCATTCATTCATCAATTTAATGAGCATTTACTCAGTCACATAATTTCTAAAAATTGGTCATATGAAAATAATCAGAGATAAAAATCAGTATCTATGTATGTTCACCTTTATTACAAAATTATAATACTTATATGAAATGACAAATGTTCATTACTATCAAAATAACTAAAATACGAGATACAAAATGATTAGTTGATCAAAACTATATAATAGATGTGGATGCAACCATTACAAATGGTTTGATATGGGGCGGATGGGTGGCTCAGTCAGTGTGGCGTCCAACGTCAGCTCAGGTCATGATCTTGTGGTCTGTGAGTTCCAGCCCTACCTCAGGCTCTGTGCTGACAACTCATTAGCCTGAAGCCTGCCTCAGATTCTGTGTCTCTGTCTCTCTCTGACAATCCCCCCAAGTCTCTCTCTCAAAACAAAACATTAAAAAAATATTTTTAATGATTTGAAAAAATATTTAATGATATAGGAAATTGAGCACTGTAAAAATAAAATTCAAAGGGTGCATTGGTTGCTCAGTTAAGCTACCAACTTGGGCTCAGGTCATGATCTCACAGCTCATGAGTTGGAGCCCTTCATCAGGCTCTGTGCTGACAGCTTAGAGCAGGGAGCCTGCTTTGTATTCTGTGTCTCCTCTCTCTGCACCTCTCCCATTCATGCTCTGTTTCACCCTCAGAAATAAACATTAAAAATTGTTTTTAATTCAAATCCTAAAATTGAATATACAATTTCATATATGATAGGTGTGCATATTTTTTCATAGAAAACATTAGAAGGATATAAGGTCTAATAGATCTATGTTTTCATAATTTACTATACGTTTCATCTCATCTCAAAAATTTTAAAACAAATTTTAACCATCTTAAAGTCAATATTGCTTGAAATAAATCAATTCACCAATATAAAAATCTCAACAAGCCATTATTTTATCTTCTTCTACCACATATTTAACCAAAACTGTTATGAAAACAAACAAAAAAAAATAAGTTGGTTACAATTTTACCTCTTATCCCTTACTTTCTTTTTGACAGAAGGGTTAATGAGCAGAAAAAATAAAAATTTAGCAACCAGTGAAAAGAGAATCAAAATACAGAAATACAGTGGAAAATTAATCCTAAATTAGTATCACAAAGCACTACTTTTGCTCTCAATGATTGACTAATGATTCCTCCTTTGGTTAGGTTATTTTTTTCCACCAATTAATAACACAAATTAGTATGATGAGATTTATTTTTCCATGGTGTATTTTTTTCATTAGCAATTTAGGCAAAATATATTTAGTGAAAAAGTATTTTTTGGGGAGTTTTTTTGGGGGGGCAGTTAAGACAGCCCAATGTTTATTCAAACCGCTCCCCAGGCCACATTCCCCTTTTGTCTGGTGTTGTATTTTCATGAGACTCCAGTGATTACTCAATGTTTGGAAACATTCATTTGGTTGAGAATACTCAAATGTTATTCCTAATATTCCTGTGGCTAAAACTTCATGTTCGTTTCTTTTTAAAAACATTTAAAATAAAACAAGCTTGATTCAGAACAAATTTATTTTTAATGTAGTAAAATTAACAATATTGAACCCTTACTAGGTTTATGCCAGATACAATATTTTACATGTATACACACATACATGTTTATACGTATATGTGATTTTATTTAATTCTTATGCAAGTCTATATAATGTAAGTGATTTTGTTCTCTTTTGAAGATGAAGAAAGTTAAATCATTTGCTTATCATATCAGGGTGCTTGGCACATGGTAGACTTAAATTAGCATTTACAGAATTAGTGACTAAAGACAAAATGTCTCCTGGCTCACTTATAAGTATTGAAGCCAACAGCAAACATATTTTGTTCATAGTTTTAAATCAGTCCTTCCAAACAGGGTCAGCCTTCAGCAAAATCCAACTGTGGCACAGCTGAGTTCTGCTTCTCTTACTTCACCTTCTCTTTCTCCCTCCTAATATCCCACTCACAACCCATCCCAAGAGAAGCTAAAAGGATGACTTTAAACATGGGTTTCCAGCTTCAGTACATAACCTTACAAAATCTCACATATTTTTATGGAATGTGAGACAGCCTACAGTTAAGAGCAGTGCGACATCTGGGGTTCCTGGGTGACTCAGACAGTTAAGCGTCTGACTCTTGTTGTCTCCTCGATCATGATCTCATGGTTCATGAGATTGAGTTTCATGTTAGGCTCTGTGCTAACAGGACAAAGCCTGCTTGGGATTCTCTCTCTCTCTCTCTCTCTCTCTCTCTCTCTCTCTCTCTCAAAAAAAAAGAAAGAAAGAAAGAAAGAAAAAGAAACATTTAAAAGAGTGGTTTGGCATCATCTCCTAAACCCTTAAAACAAGGACTCTCAGATTGCCTGGGAAGGTAATCCTTCTTCAGAAGATTAGCTAATTTGTTGTTCAAACAGCAAGTAGCTTTGGTTTGGTGATATTTAGAAAATCTCAATGATTTTTGTTTATTCATAGGGCCTTACAAAGGTAGTGACTTGGTAATATGGGCATTCAAAAAGTTGTCATTCTGAATTAAGATACAAGCAGACTTATGATCTATTAGCTTCAATGTTAATACAACATATCACTTTATTTATTTGACAATATTTTACCAAAACTTTTTCATGTTTATAAACATTTAAATGGAACTATTTGCTAAATATAAATAAGCTATTTACTAAATATAAATCAATTTAATTATACATATAATTATTTAATTATTTTTACTTAATTTAAAAATAAAACATTTAGAAATTTAGTTATACCTGAATAAATCACAATAGTATGAGTTTCTATTATAGGGAGGAAGAATGAGGTTGTACAAGATTAAGACCTCAAATCATCATCCCTCTCAGTTTAGCCTGAGCATCGAAAGGATGTAAGAAACAATGGAGGGTTGAAAACAGTTCTGTATTTGCCCTTCAGTGTCATACTTACAATCATATTTTCCAAGGCATGTTTGGCAAGCCAACAGTTCAGAAAGACCGGGACAAATAGATTCCTTAAGGAGGGCCAGAAGATCTGAAAAACAAACCAGAGCTAAACTTTTATCTCAAAGCAAAAATCATAGCCAGCAGATTGAAAAGAAATGGAAAACAGGAAAAACGTGATTAAAGGCCACATAATGTTTATTATTTTTTAATTTTTTTAATATAGTTTATTGCCAAGTTGGTTTCCGTAGAACACTCAGTGCTCATCCCAGCAAGTGCCCTCCTCCATGGCCATCACCCATTCTCCCCTCCCCCTCACCCACCATCAACTCTCAGCTTGTTCTCAGTATTTAAGAGTCTCTTGTGGTTTCCCTCCCTCCCTCTCCTTAACTATTTTTTCCCCTATCCCTCCCCTATGGTCTTCTGTTAAGTTTTTCCTGTTCCACATATGAGTGAAAACATATGGTATCTGTCTTTCTCTGCCTGACTTATTTCACTTAGCAGGTCAATTTTTTAAAACACGACAAATACTTTAAACTCATTAATGAAATGCGAGGAGAAGATATGATCTTTTCATTTATGATGTAAATTTTACTAGGGAAAAATTCTTTGGGAATTATTGTTGAAGCAGAACGGAAATAAGCTCCCACTGAATGTCAGCTACAACTATGGCAATTCTATCATCAAATCTTTCAGTGTGACAGTTTATAACAGACATCACCTCTCTCTTCTCCACAACTTGAGGGGGAAAGTAGGAATAAGGAGAGAAGGTTTTCCCCTTGTACAACATTACCACTCATTCTCTTCAGATTTAAACATTTTAAGTGACACTGGGAACCATATTCAATTGGATTATACTTAGCCTATCATTTAATCTAACTCCAGTTGTTCCTCTAGATAAATAACTAAAAGTAAGAAGTAAGCAAAGGCATTAGGTAATATTTGCTTATTTTCATAATTTTCCAAATACAACTCAAATAAAGTGTTGGAAAGCATATTCCCAACAAACATCACCATAACTGTCTGAAATGGAGATGAAAGCATAACTTTGCAATGGGAAAATGCTGGTTACATGTTTATGGGACAGCAATTGAGCAGGATCATCATAGAATTGGTACTTCACAGTATTTTGATAAAGAAGCAAAAATTGCTAACTGTCTGGCTATTGGCAACTCTCTCATTATTGAGAGAATTGACCTTAGTAAAGAATTTGTTTAAGCTAGAAATGAATATATTCTCAGTATGAGAAACTGTTACAAATACTTGGTGTCTATTATGTAGTTGACGATGTTACATGAGTTTCAGGAGTGCGGCTTTAGTGACCTGACAAGTTTATGCATTAAGCCATGTTTACCTTTATGTACAGCTACCATCAGTCCTGTTATATCACTACTGCAATATAACTGATATAATTTTCTATGCTGTGTCTTTTATTCCCAGGACTTCTTCATCCCATAACCAGAAGCCTGTACCCTGCTCCCCTTGGCCCGGTTTGCCCAGCCCCTGCCCTGGACCCCTCTGGCAACCATCATTCTCTATACTTATAGGTCTCATTGTGCTGTTTGTTCGTTTCTTTTTTTAAGTCCACAGTACACACAAGAAGTGGAGTGATTAATTTCTACTTTGTCTAGATAATATCGACACCTGTTTAAATGGCACATCTAGAATATATATCTAAAAAGTGTTTTATTTTGCTATTGCGCTAAATCTTATTACTTTTTATTTAATTTCACAATCCAGTTATCCAACTGATTTTGTATTTATTTTTTTAAATATTTTATTGTCAAATTGTTTTCCATACAACACCCAGTGCTCTTCCCCTCAAGTGCCCTCCACCATCACCACCACCTCTCTTCCCCCC
>NC_043702.1:152313707-152354401 GCF_006229205.1 Suricata suricatta | reverse complement strand
TATGTGTCTGTAGGCCATCTGGATGTCCTCTTTGGAGAAGTGTCTGTTCATATCTTCTGCCCATTTCTTCACTGGATTATTTGTTTTGTGATTGTGAAGTTTGGTGAGTTCCTTGTCCATTTTCGATATTAGCCCTTTATCGGATATTATATTTATTTTTAATACCATGATTCTAACCAAAGCCCAAAATCATTTATCAGATCTAATATATTATATATTAGTATTTGGATGTAAAAACTTAAATCCAATGACAAAATTATTTATTTTAAAGATGCTTTTAGGACTTACTGAGATAATGAAGGGAACCGCATTAATTATTTCCAGGATGAAGGGTATTCGTAAAATCTGTTCCCAGATGTTTCCCTTCCAAGAAAGAATAAATAAAAATGAAAGTTAATTATACTGAATCCCATTAAAGGGGAGAAAAGACAGCACTCAGAATTTCTCTAGCAAGAATGCATACATTAACAGAA
The DNA here is from genome assembly GCF_006229205.1 of Suricata suricatta. Taxonomy (NCBI): domain Eukaryota; kingdom Metazoa; phylum Chordata; class Mammalia; order Carnivora; family Herpestidae; genus Suricata; species Suricata suricatta. The sequence continues at coordinate 152,353,928 of NC_043702.1, read as the reverse complement.
TATCAACTCACTTTATAAAGATATAGCAATGACTTTTAAAGAATATTTTTCGGGGCACTTGGGCTCAGTGAGTTGACTGTCTGGCTTTGGCTTAGGTCATGATCTTGCAGTTTGTGGGTTCAAGCCCCACGTCAGGCTCTGTGCTGACAGCTCAGAGCCTGGAGCCTGCTTCGGATTCTGTGTCTCCTTCTCTCTATGACCCTTCCCTGCTCATGCTGTCTCTCTCTCTCATTCTCTCTTAAAAGTAAAATTAAAAAACATTAGAAAAAAAATTTTAAAGAGTATTTTTCTAAGTGTAATTGTACTCAATTTTGTGGTAAGTTTAAAAAATACAGCAAACACTTAAAGTAATTCTTGAATATTGTATGCAACACATTTTGATCATACAACATTTCATGAAAGAAAGATTATAAGTAAAAATAAAACAAATATTAAGGAACTTACAGAATCAGTAAAAAAGTGATTCAATCTTAATGTTTTTACTATACGAATTACATTCACAAACTGTAAAGCATATTAAATAGTTTTGAAACACATACACTTGTTAATGTTTGATGGTATTAACAATGGTTTTATATTGATAAAACTTAAAACAAGGGCTTTTTCAATCATCTAGATTCTAGTCTCCCAACCCATATAGTACAATAATATTAATCAAAACTGGCACCATAATTTGTGGTGCTAGTGCACAGTGAAATTCAGGGTATCTTATTAACAACTTATTAACAATTTCCAGAAGGTAACATAACAATATTAAAATAAGAGCAGGCCCTTCTAAATGTATAGCACTGTGCAAATACACGTGTTACGTACCCACAAACTTGACTCTGATATAAACAGGTTAATCACTGAAACTTTCTCAAATGGTGTCCCATGAAAAAGAACTCTGAACTTCCTAAAATAGTTTATTCTTCTATGAAGAGATCTCCATATTAAAAAAGCAATTGGAAATCTGGGTCCCTGTAATTTCCAATTACTTTATAACACTGGCTTCAGAACGGGGAGTCTTTGTTAATTATCCTTGAGGCCCCAAAGGCTTAAAACATTAAAGTGATATAAAATACTTCTACATCACAAAGCAAGGTTCTATGTTGGCTAATGTCCATGTACACAAATATTAGGTACTAAGTTTTACTGTATCTTGTTCATTACCATCTCCAGGCTATATAAAAAGTGGTAGAGGGAGCAGGTGGAAGAAATGGGAGCAATGAGAAGCCTTCCATACAGAGAGGTTAGTGGTGCTTTGGAGCTTCTCTCATCACTTCAAGCTAAGTGAGAAGGGCTCAAGAGAGGAACTTAAAGAGCTGGACTCACACAGAGAGACTGTATTTGGCTAATGCCTAAAACATCTAAATATGAAGAGAAAATAGTGCAACAAGAAAGAGGGCTGAAATGAGAGCAAGTCACACTTATGCCAATTCTAAAACAAAAGTACTTGTTTTCTGGGGACCAGACATGGACCCTAAAGAATAAAGCCTATGGCCATTTTAAAGGACTCTACACTCAGGAAGGCTGTGCACTTGAATGTACGCCTCAACAGATGGCGACCACAGGACTTTAGTCACAGGCATCCAAGGAGCTTCAGCCAAAGGCCTAAGGAAGACCACAAAAGCCCTACTTTTTCTGCCATGCAGGACAACCCGTCAGACTACACTTGTGCCAGTCAGGCACCGTCATCCCAGAGGCTGACTTTGCCCCATTCCGTGTGCCTCCTCAGCCCCGGAGGGACCAGAATCAGCAGTATGAAATAGGAGAGGAAGTGAAAACAACTGACAGCCCCTACAAGGATTCCCTGTCCCACACAGGTCTGAGCCAAGGATTAGGTGAAGCCTTAACGTGGATGAAAATTTTCATGTTTATATATATTGACCATAACTTCTTAAATTACTAAAACTGAAATTTGCTTTGTGATTGAAGAAACTCGAAAATATCTGAGACTTGTCGGAGATATCATCTGATCTGCAGGGATCAGGAGAATGTGTGGATTTCACAAAGTGTAGGAAGACTAGAGTCATTCGTACTTTCAATGAGTCAGGCATGTTTAAAAAACCAGTTATAACTGATTTTAATTAGGTCAAGATTGTGTGTGTGTGTTTGTTTGTGTGCAGGTTAATATCACCATTTCATTCATCAGTTTTTTACATGGCTCAGTTTGCAGAATGCTAAACATTTGGCTTATTCTGTCCTTGGTGTATTTTTACTGCTGATTATATATCTGTTTTTGGTGTCAATGGCTGTTCACAGGGAAAGATAATGATGTGATCAACAAAAAGAAGAGTCTGAAAACAGTGACCACTGGTGATATGGAAAGCTATGTCTATTAAGACACAGCAAGATTATATCAGTTCTCGTAACTATGAGACACTTTGGAAAAACTTAGTTCATAGTAAATAACCTTTTTCTTGTAAAGAGTCATTCCTTTTTTTCTAATGTTTATTTCTGAGAAAGATAGAGAATGAGCACGCTCATGCATGAGCAAGGGAGGGGCAGGGAGAGAGGGAGACTGAGGATCCAAAGCAAGCTCCGCACGGACAGCAGAGATGCTGACACGGGGCTCAAACTCAGGAACCATGAGATCATGATCTGAGCCAAAGTTAGATGCTTAACCCACTGAGCCACCCAGGCACCCCAGCAAAAACCTTTTCTATCTCTGATGGCTTGCTTCATTTCCATTTGTAATACTTCAATTTTATTTTGTGATTTTTTTCTCAATTAAAAAAGCCTCATAAACTGGTATTTGACTTAAGTTAATTTCCAATTTATCTTCTACATTGAAGCCAAAGACTCATTCTAAAATGTCACTGCCAACACAAAGCAACCAAACTACTCCTTATATTATATGAAAGTTCATAATCTGGACTCTGGTTACTGGTCTGTTTCGAACTTACTATACTCCTATTTCCATCTTGAATTCAGCCACAGATTCATCCACACTGAATTTTAGAGGCTTAGGTCATAGTTTTATAACTTTGCTCATATTTCTCCCTCTGCTTGGAATGCCCTACTCTCTATGCCTTTACCTGTACTCTCCTGATAAGAGTTTGTAACATTTTATAAACTACTTGTTTCTATGCCTGTTAAGGATCAAAAATATGTTAATGAATAAAATAAACTCCCAGATATTTTAGACATGCTCTTCCCTCTCTTGGTATAATTGTGTTATTTTTTTAATAGTGTATTTACTTTTGAGAGAGAGGGAGAGAAACAGAGAGTTAGCACAGAGACTGTGCACACTAGCAAGTGGGGTGGGGAAAGAGAGAGCAGGGGACAGAGGATCCAAAGCGGGCTTTGTGTTGGCAGCAGAGAGCCAGATGTGGAGCTCAGTCTCACAAACCATGAGATCATGACCTGAGCCAAGGTCAAATGCTTAATTGACTGAGGCTTCCAGGCACCTCGGTGCTATTTTTTTTAACATAAGTATTTACATTTCTTTCTATTAGATTCAAATAGAAACACTTGAAAGGATTTTATTGTTCTAAGCCTACCTAAATAGCTTTACATTAGTTGTTTAACTTGCAAACACAGAGTTCCAATGGAAAGTTTCTGCAGGAAAGTATTTTAAGAGTATTTGGCTACATACCTATCTCAGGAATTTCATCTATGTTTCAATTTCAACTTCTTTGTTCACTTTTTTTTTAATGTTTATTTATTTTTCAGAGAGAGAGAGAGAGAGAGAGAGAGAGAGAGGCAGAGCATGAGCAGGGGAGGGGCAGAGAGAGAGGGAAACCCAGAATCTCAAGCAGGCTCCGGGTTCTGAGCTGTCAGAACAGAGCCCGACATGGGGCTCAAACTCACAAACCGTGAGATCATGACCTGAGCCGAGGTCGGATATTTAAGTAACTGAGCCACCCAGGCGCCCCCTCAACTTCAACTTATTTTCACTAATAAACCAATCACTTCTAATGCTGTATCTCTAGCCCAGATCAATATTGTATCTCTGAGATTCTGCTTCATCTCCACTACTTAACCCACTGCTTCAGACAAAAGCCTCAACGGCACCTTGTGTGGAGTATGTCTAGAAATAAAATTTATGATTTTTGCCCCGATTGGTTCGTCAGTAACACAAACCAAATATCCTGGAGAAACCTTAACATCTTCCTTTCCCCAACTACCTAAGTATGATGGCTAATAGTATCTCCTGATTCATAAGTAGATACTGAGTTTGACTGTTCTTATTCTAGCTCCTTCCCTCGCTTTGGCCTGGTCAAGGCTCCCAGCCGGCCTTCTCTTCATTCTTGTCCCACTTTTTCTCACCTGCCATATTACCTGGATTTTTTTTTAAAGGCACAATCCATTGAAGGTGCCAATCCACTGAAAATGAATAATCTTCACACTAAGGGCTAATTTTCATGATCTAAAATTAGACAGTGAGGCAATATACTCATTGCTAAAAATAAATGAATGTCTTTTTATTGTATTCACTAGGTTTAATTCTAAGACCTCAGGTTTTTCTCCTGAACTGAAAGATACATGAATAAATATTTCCCCTAAAATTAGCTAATAAAAAATAAATATAGAAAGTATTCCTCACTTTCTTTGAGTGATAGGGAATCTAACTATGGACCTACATTATAAAAATCCACATAATAAAAACAACTATTGTGAAAAAAATGTATCCACAGAATGCCATTATGTAGAGAAGCATTAAATAAAATCCAAAATGCCCTTCAAAATTATGTTACTTATTTCATTTAATCTTATTTTCACAAAGGAAGAAATAAACATGTCTTCTTCCAAAAGATAAATTATTTTTAAATTTTATTTTAATTTTAATTTTAAAAAGATTTTAATGCTTATTTATTTTTGAGAGAGAGACAGACAGACTGTCTGTGGGAGTGGATCAGAGAGAAAGGGAGACAGAATCCAAAGCAGGCTCCAGGCTCCAAGCTACTAGCTTAAAGCCCAACGCAGGGCTTGAACTCACAAATGTCAGATCATGACCTAAGCCGAAGTCGCACACCCAAATGACTGAGCCACCAGGTGCCCCTAATTTTATTTTTTTTAACTAGGCTCCATGGCCAATGTGGGGCTTGAACTCAGGACCCTGAGATTAAGAGTTGTACACTCTACCAACTGAGCCAGGCAGGCACCACCCCCACCCCCCAGCAAATGGTAACTTCTTTAAAAAAAAAAAAAAAAAAAAAGGAAAGATATTTCTTAGGTAGCTTCCTTTAGATGTTCTAAGCGTGTAAAACTGTTTTTCTTTTATTGACAGAATTCAGTAAAATATAAATAAACATTAATCCAACCATTCTACAATATTTGGTATGGACATCACTGTCATTAATCAATAAAAATGTAGGAAAATAGGTAATTTTCTAAAATTTATCAGGCTTTTATTTTTATCATAAAGGAAAATGGAAGTTTGTAAACTATTTCTAGGTACCTCCAAAAAGTACTTAAAAAATTATAAGATGTATGATAATTAAATTGTTAGTCCAGGATATACCAAGAGATTTTTTAAAAACACTTTCTTCTTCAGTATTAAAAATACCTATATTCAAAATGCATAACTAAATAAACTGTTGACTTATCCTATGGTAGCCTTATTTTGTATTTCTAGTAAACTGAACAATATTTAGAATTACCATTCCCATGGTATCATAAGCAGAATCATCAGTATCTAGGAATCCTTTCCTTTACCAAATCTTTTGTTCCTTGACAAAAAGGAGCCCATCGTGACATTTGACAATCTCAAAACTGTTGCTTTTTGTCAAGTGATTATAGAAAAAAGAACTGCAGATTTATCAGAAGCCTTCTAGGTATGTTGGGTTTTTGTTTCCAGAATTTTGGAAACTATGCTGGGGTTTGTTTTCATTTCCTTATGACTTAATGAATGTGTGTATAAATAGAGTTCTATTTTGAAAACAGTTGATGAGGACCTAGAGGGTATTTATGGTAACAGAATAAGAACTTTATTCCAGGCAGTCCTGGGGCTGTTGTGTCAAGTAGCTATCGCACGCGTGGAATGATGTTTAAGCACAGACCTGCACTTCTGTAGGAGAGAGGACAAAATTAGGTGATATCAGGGACTTTTAAAATTATCCGTTGACTTCTACATGCACTTTAAAGGGCTTTTGCTTATTTTCCTTTGCTCATCATTCTCGGTTTTTCAAAAACTGTAGTCTCCATAATAGTTTAAACTATTTTAATTGCTAAGAATTAAGTCGCGCTTATTTTAGAATGCTTAATTTCAAGAATTATAAAGTGCTTACAGAATACTCTATTAAATTTATTTTCACATTTTATATGTACACATGCATATTTTCTATAAATATTCACATTATCTGCATATATAAAAGTAAACAAATGTAAGAAAAATAACTACTAATTTGCTATTAATAAATATTTGAGAATGTAATATCCCAGAACAATATTAGGAATATATCCAGGTCTAATGTAATATCTATTTCTACATATCTGTCTATAATTTTTCTTAAAAATCTAATTGGAGAGGAAGAGCTCATTTGAGATTCTGCTATCCAAATTTGCCTTAGTTATAGTTACCAAAGACTTAATTTACTCATGTCAAATATTGTATTCAACAGTCTGTGCAGGGGTAAAAAGAGTCTATGAGTTTGACTGAATTTATGAGAGGAAAAAGAAGGTAATTAATAGCAACATTCCTTCCAATGTCACATAATTCCTTTTTATCCTTTGTTTCCTTGAAACACGCAAAACTCAACTACCATTGACTTCTCCACCATCTAAGCCATTAGTGTTTATGAAGGTCAGAGGGAAATATACATCATCTAGCTCTTATAATGCCACAAGGTCTCATAATGCTTTGCTCTCGTTTTATAAATGGCAGGAATTAATTAATTACAAATGTCAACATCATATGATTACAATGGAAAATTATCTTGAATATGTTTCTGTTTCTTAAATGACTTTTTAAATTAGGGCTAAGAGTTTCATTAAGCACCAAAGTTAATTTCATATTACCTTTTGGCTAGAATTTAGAGCACATACATTCACAAATGTAGATTAATATTTTAGCCAGTTATATATCTGTACATACTCTAGAACTAGTGGAAGAGGTTAATTCATTTACCAAAAACACCCATGTGCCTAATTTTTTATCATGTCATTTTTTGTATATTACATTCAACTTTCATCACATACTTGAACATTAAGTAACTTCGAAGATAAACCCTTGAATATTAATTCACTTGATTTGTATTTTGTTCTTCTAGGTATAAAAAATCCAGATTTGTCAATCAGTATATGTTTATAGAGCACCTATTTTGACAAAAAGATATATTTATAAGCCAATAAAAGATCTTTCTCAACATCTTAATCTAAACAATTCATCATCGAGTGAGTAATAAGGTGATTTAAGGATGAGTGACTACCTACATGTAAGGTCTTGTAGCTTCCTTTCTCTAACTTCAAAATATTCTTTCATGCAACATTTTCCATCTTCTGTGCTCTCAGTGCTCTCATTAGGAACCTGAGGTCTACTGATTCATTCCAAATGGAATGTATCCAAATGGAATGAATCAGTAGACCTCAGGTTCCTAATCCAGCTTATTCTTATTTTATATAAAATTTGCTTTGTCTATTATTTTTTCTGGTCCCCTCTACCTACTTTCTATAAGTAATGCAGATTTTTTTTCCATCATTGGCAATCTTCTCTGCCTCATTTGACCACTTCTAGTGAGCTCCTACCCCAGTCAACATTCTTCATTTAATGCTTTTTATTCTCAATTGTACACCACTGATATTTTTTTCTTACAGGTGAATAGCAAATGATTTTCTAAACTGTAAATCCAGTGACCTGTCTCAAGCTTCTTACTGAACTTGAAATTCCAATGCTTTCAGATAACTCTTTTCTTCCTTAGAATTTTTAATATCCAATTTTTTCTCACAAATACTAAATCAACTCATCTATATATTTTTTGGAAAGCCCACATTCTTTTCTTTCTATACTTTCTAATTCACTAATCTCACCTCATTATATATTAGCATTAGTTTCTTCAGATGGAGTTAAGGTTATTTTTTTTAATAAAGCAACAGGAAAAGGTGAGTTTGTAAGGATTTCTTGTTCTAAGTTTACGGTTAAAAGTAGCCTAACAAATGATCTTCAAAACCTTATGTCCTAAGAGTGAGAAAGCAGTTGATAAGCTAGATAAGAGTTCCCCCAAAACATAACCTTTAGTAGGACATTTGTTGATACAGAAATGTGAACTGAACGTTAGTGATGAGCATAACAGCCCAGCCCTTCTGAAGTCTTTCTGCCCTTCCTGTCTATGTCTCTGTCTTCCCTGATTATTCTGTTCTTCTTCCAACAACCACAATGTAAGCATCTTCATCCAATCAGAGTCTTAGCTTCTCCCTATTATTATCCCATACTTCATAAATTTGTATTCTTCCTCCACTATCTCTGTGAAAATGACTTCCACATCTTCAGTCTGTGTTCCAAATTCTCATTTTTATTTGTCTGCATGTTCTGACTACCCATTTGTCCATGAGCACCTCAAATTCATTATTTCCAGAACTATTTTCATTATTGCATCTATCCTGACCCCACTCTGAATTTTTTCCTAATGTAATTTTTCTTAGTTTTACTGCCATATTCCCAGTTATTTGAGTTTAGAAAATGTTAAAGGGTTATGTGGCTTTACCTTTTCCTCCACTTTTTCAACCAAACAGACGATGGTTTCTTTAGTTTCTATCTTATGTCAACTGTCTTTCCTCTCACCAGCTAAAACCTCCCTCCCAGTCTTCCTTTCTTCAATTGTCTTAATTGAGCACATGGCCTTAGTGCAATGTCTCTCTGACCTGTGCTGTGCAGATGTTCTGAGCTAATACTCCTAAAACTTAATTACAATAATAGAACTCTCATGCTCAACATCCTCAATGAAATTCCCATTATATGTTGTCATACAAGGCCCTCACAATATTGTACCAAATTTTCCCAACCAATGTTTTCCCAAACACCACCAAAATTCTTCCCAAACTTAAATACTTATTCTTCTTCCAATTTTTTAGGCACATCACTTCTTTTATGCCTTTGCTAATTCTATAAATCCTTAGGGTCTTGCCTTTCCATCTTTCCTTATTCAACTCACTGATTCAAGGACTCCGCTTCAATCAATCAGGTATTTTCACCCTATGATATGACTCTCTCTACCAACATAAACTTAATTTTCACCTCACTGAAAGTACCTCATATTCTGTTTTGCATTCTTATTATCTGCATAATTTTCTCCTACCTATCCCCCTTTCTAGATGGAAACTCATTGAGAGAAAAACAATGCACAGTATAGAGCTCTTCATCAAATAAATATTTTGCTAAATTGTTCCAGCCAAACAAAACCTCACCAAAAATGAAAAGAATTCATTAAAATAATTCCTAACAGATATTTTTTTGCTCCCTCAATATTGTTTATACAAATGAGGAAAAGAGGTTAAGAACAATTAAAAGTCAAACCATTCTATTTGCTTGCCTCTTATGAGTATGTATATAATAGGTAATTAGCCCACAGGAATTAGTGAAAGATTTTCAAGCCACCAAGGAAAACATTACTATATAACTACAGATTTTTATCACATACTACAGAGGCTCAAAATAATTAGAGAGGCTTAAGAAGAACTTGCTTTATTCCCAGGGTACAAATTATAAATAGGGGAATACTGGGTAAATGCTAGTAATGTGTCCTATCAGCAGAAAATTTCTAAATAAAATAACTTACCTTATAACTGAGATAACCAAGTAGTATTGTTTCAAATAGACTTATCAATGCCACTGAAACCTGGAAAAAAAGTACTATAATGAGAAAATGCAATAGAATTTTAAAATATATATACATATACATATACATATTCAAGATTATAGTACTTTCTTTATAAATATTTGCATATATGTATTTGTACATACATATTTGTATAATATACAGATAAAGATGTAAGGAGGTATTATGTGGCACTTTAACGTCCATATACACAGGAGAGGTTGCATCCTATTCCCAGCACTACAAGCTTAGTATTATAATTTCTAATACTCCTTAGTAAATGCTTGTTTACTATCTCAAATATAAATGTGGAATTGGAAGTGTCAGACTAGCTGGAGCTTGGGGCATGATCTGTAAAGATTAGGTTCTTTTGTGTATGTTCCTAATATGCACAATCACACACAACTGCCCTCTCCCAGCAACACTTCTACCATCTCTAGAACATTTACCAAAAATATTCCTTTAAGAAAATAAAGGAACATAAGCTTTGAGTTGAGTGATACATTCTATCCTATCACCCACCTCAAGCAAAATGCAAGCGCAGCATCCTTGAATGCTAAACAAAATAGTCTATGTCAACACTTCAAGGTACTTTCAGATTTTATTTGAAAGAACTTCTTAACCAATTCCCCTTTCACAGTTGGAAAAACATGTCCTAACCCTCCTAGGCAAGTTTCCATCTTTTTATACATTTGCTATTGTGTATACAATTTCCACTGCTGTTCAACCAAAAAGATATGATTGCACAACAGGAAAAATAACTATAAAAGATACCCAAATGATTTTGTATTAAATACTCTCAGCACTTTGGGGGTAGATGAATACAAGAAAATAAGCAAGCATAAACAAGAAATGACTCAGAGAACAATTATGTTTGTTTACAGACTTTTGAGATTTCAAACAATCTGCATAAGAAAAGCAGATACACTGGAGTTTTAAATTTTAACTCCTGTTGGAATGAAAACTTTGATTTAAGTGAATATCAAAACAAAAAGACAACAAAAAAGCATATGAATGCATGGCAATATAAGTAAATTATACGTAGGGTAGCCAGACATTGTTCTGATGTTAAATGCACATCTCTTAGATTTTCCCTAGTTCTTTAAATCATAATCATCTGTGCTCTTTTCCCATAAGTAGTGTTAGAAGATACCTACAACATTTGTGGCATGGCTACTCAAAATCCTATTTGAAAATGAGCATCATCGTTATAGTAAAATATCACTATTTGATAAGAGCAATTTGAATAGATCAAAATGTGTTTCAAGGCCATATACGACTACTCTGAAAAATACCAACTTACTTTAAATGTGCATCTCACTGAAGGAAAATATGGGAATCAAGCTGGAGATTAATAGACTGCATTTTTAGTAAACAGTTAAATATTTGAAAGGGCATTTGTAATTAATGACATTGCAATGCAAATCAGTGTAAAAAAACATAAAATACAACTTGACTTCAAAAAAGTATGAAATATCTAGACACGGTAAAAATGTGATTTCATAATTATGATCACAACGCATACATAATTAAAATAATTCATCATCAACATTAAGCTTTAAAATGCACAGACTTTACAATCTTCGTGACTTTAAAAGACAAACAGAACATTTTATTTTAGCATATTTTAAAGGTTGTTTATAAACAGTGAGTTTTAGACTTAACAGTCTTCCAATTTGTAATTTTTTTTTACCTTTTTATCTATTCTTTGGATAACTTCCACATTTGAAAAATAACAGAAAATAAAAAGTATCTGTAGGAGACAGACAGGCATAGAGAAGATAGAAAGTTGTAAAAAGTTTGCTGGGCATAAAGTTCAATAGAACGAGGAACAAAGAAGAGCTACAGAGGACTCTAGGGAACAGCTCAGCAACATAATTCAGACATGCTGTCCTGGCTCATGTTTTCTGACTCTTTCTTCAGGACCCCTTTTATATCAGAAGATACTTTTTGTCTTATTTACAATATTATCTGTTTAGGGACCAAGCTCTTGCTATTGATTATCGAGTCATTAATTCATTTGTTTATTCATTTAATAATTATTTATTGAGACTCTGCTATGTTCCTGACACTATGGATATAAAGTACAAGAGCAAACATGGTTATGGGATTTTGATTACTTTTTCAAGGATTATGTAAGGTGAATGCCTAGAGTAGTTTGGGGAACTTGTGGTGCCTTAACATGCTGCTTTGCTCTGGTTTTCTCCACACCTTCAAAAGCTTTCTAAAGTCAAATCCTGATCAGAAGGGAATTCTCAAAAAGTAGAATGCAGAGCTCAAGCAAACAACGATAGAAGTAAAACCGTTTGTCTAAGATGAGCATTAAGATTAAGTAAGCAATAAAGCAAATTCATTTCTATTATCAACAGTTTTCTCTCCAACAGTATTTCTCTGTGAAATATGATTGAATCCAACAATATATATAGGGATAAAACAAAATTGTACATAACCTGTAAGCCCCATAAAGGTAGACTTCTGTTCACCCAAAAGATATGAGACCTATAAAAAATGATGAAATATTAATTTTTAAAACATGAAAAATGCACTCATTTTAAATTTTAATTGACGTTGGAGATATTTAAATAATGTTTCATTAAAAGACAATAAAATATCAAAATTTAAAAAACTTTATATTGTTTCAGTTTTCATTTTGATAATATTCATTTTTATTCCAGGAATAGAAAACGGCTATTTCTTATAAAGCATTCCTAATTTCATTTTCATTCTCATGTTAATGTGAAAGAAAAGATAATGTCCTCTTATTTAAAGAGTGATTATGGCAAGGTAGAAAAACCTCAAATCCTTTATTAGTCAAATCTCCGTTGAAAAGTCACTTAAGGGTCTGCCATAAACTCTAAGAGTTTATTATTTTAACACCACTAATATTTTGACAATACAAATTTAACAGTATCAGTAATCAGAATAAAGTAACTCATAGAACACAGTAACATTTCAGATTTGGATTTGTATAAAATTTATACTTCCAAAAAAAATCTGTGGTGAGGTTAGCATAAAACCTTATGCAGGATGAAGAGCAACTATCCTTAAATATATCCTAAAAATCATATAATCCCTGATGTTAGAAGTTTTCTATACTCTTGAGGAAACACCATACACTTGTAATGTCTCATTAAGTATAATTTTTTAAGGCAGCTTCAAGCATAGCATGCAGTTGAACTCAATGGCCCTGAGCTTAGGGACCCTGACGCCAAGAATCACACGCTGTATCAACTGAGCCAGCCAGGTGCCCCAACTAGTTATAATTTTTAACTATTTATACCCTACTGTTGCCTACATTTTTTTGTATACTGCTGATTCAAATGAAAGTCACTCACAGCAATATAAACTGCTCATGAAAAGATGAGAAGAGTTATATTATGCTGCCAAAAAATGCAAATAAAAAAGCAAGAAACCATACAAAACATAACAAAGTCTAATCACCACTTATCATTATGAAGTTTGGTGTATTTTTAAATCTTTGAGGTATTTCCTTTTGGAATATGTTGACAATAACGCAGCAATAAACTCTCTAAAATTTTAGTTTTTAAAAAAATTACAAACTTTAAAATACCATCCAAAGAACCTACTAACCTTATTAAAGTAAAGTATTCTGTTATTCCAGAATGTTGCATCTACCTGGATAACTGATATCTTCAGTTGCTCCAAACCAAACCCGTGACTTTTCTCTCAAAAATTGGTCCTCTCCATTTTTCACTTCTCAGCAAATGACACCCAATTCCATTGTTTGGTTACCCAACAACTTAAGCATTATTAGATTCTTTCCTTTCCCATATTTGCAAATACTTAATATACAAGTCATCAAAACTAGAGTAGAATATCTGTAGAATGCATCTACCTCTCTTCATCTCAGCTACCATAATCATCTTAATCTAACCTACCACTTTTTGCAACTGGGACTCTTGCAAAAGCCTACCAACTAGGAACTTTCACTTCTTTTTGGCTTCTAATTACTACGACACAGATTCTTGCCAAATGTATTGTAGGTCACATCACCCCACTATGTATTGGCACTATACTTTTGTTAAGATAAAGACCAAAACTCTAGAATGGCATTCTTAAACTTACTCAACTGTGACATGATCCTTCCTAAAACACCGTTTTCTACATGAGCTCTTCCCTTATCCTAGCTCTCAGCTCAGATTTCTCAGGGACGCCTTCCTTGAGGCTGCCGCTTGATCAATGTAGTCAACTAATCTTTTTGGCAATGTCACTCACCACATTTCTCCTGTCATTTATATCGATTGTAGCTTTACATTTATTTGCCGATGCATTTCTTTAGTAATTATCTATTCATTAAACTGCAAGTTTCCCTAAGATGAAACAGAATGTCTATTTTACTTACCATTATAGTCCCAATGTCTTTATGAGTACATGCCTATAGTAAGCTAGGCATTCAGTATAAACAAATTGATGGCACCATAAAAACAAAAATATAGCTGATGAGTTCACAACACTGACCTTTCCAAAACACATCTCTTATATTCTCAGTGACAGGATATGTAAGCCGAAAAAAGGGTATGGACACAGTTTTCATACATGAAAATGATGTGACACAAAAACAGCTAAAATTAAATAAATAGTAATCTCTGGAAAATTATAAAGTAAATTTTGAATCAGAAGCTTAAAAGCATTTTCAAAGATAAATTAATACTTGATATGGAATTACTAAAAGCTATTTATCAAACAATTAACATTTCCTTTGGTCCAAGATGTTGCTTTGATAGGTCCTAAAATGTCATAGAGTATTTAAATTTAAATAAAACTTTGAAGAAAAGCTTTTTCTAGACAAGACTAAGTCATGTGGAATAGGTTTCATAATCCTTAAAAACACATTTCAACAAAACTCTAATACATAAATTGCAGTGTGAAATGAGATCTTCAATGGAGATCATCTTTTCCACCAACTTACTAAGTGCTAAATTGGATACATACAAAGAAGTATAATGAATAAATTCTAGTAAAAACTAGTGCCCACACTCTTCTTCATAATGTGAATTTATCGTGCAAAAAGAATGTAGGATCTAATTTGCACATTTCTAGATCACTTCCAGACATAGAAGAAGTGAAAGTGAACATGGCAATCAGACCATAATTCCAAAGACAGCTTCAATCCCACTGACAATACAGAACTAGGAGGGGAAAATACCTGTACAGGAATATTTTTGTAGCATTATTTGTAGTAGGAAAGTAGCTGGAAGAGAATTAAAGTAGCCTTATCAGCAACGATAGCAAAAATAACATGAATGAGAAAAAAGTCATTGAAAAAAGACATATATAATATTGTCCTAACTATATCAGTATGAGCGTGTTATATGTACATGTGTTCACACAGAGAGAATTTAAAAATATTGCTCACCAAAATACTAAAAGTACTTATTTCTAGGTGTTGATATGTTAGGTAATTTTTACTTCCTTTCCTTGTCATAGGTATTCATCTAGTAATATAGTATTACTTGCCATAGGTATTCATATAGTAATAATCATGAAAAATAAAATAAATTTCATTTTTTTAATTATAAAAAATAAAACAAGAGTAACTGTAAAACAAAGTTTATATGATTCAGTTGTTCAAATTAAACTAAGTTTATAGATAAAATCCATGTTTGAGGCATCATTATGAAAACTGGAAGAACCATACCACACAATGGAAGTTACAGCAACAGTTAAACCTAGAAGGTTAACGATCTGTAGCCTCAGCCACTTTTCACAGCATGCTTATTTATGGCTTCTCCAAAAGGTAAGAAAATAGCTGCTAAAAATGTCTGATAAGCTTTGGCAGCTGAGACAGAAGTCCAGGGCTGAATATGTTAACCAGAAGAATAAAGCATTTGTTCAGCACATGAAAGTAAGAGGGTCAATATGAGGGGCACAATTCATATGAAATAACCCTGTGACACAAACTTGAGATGATCACAGAGTGATAGCTCTCCAAGACAATGAATACAAGCTTGTATTGTATTAACAAAGTATAATTCCCTAAACCAGGGTGGAAATGATAAAACTCTCCTAATCATAACAAATCCCAAGAACTGAGTACTAGGTATGGTGTTGGGCTCATATCTCAATGACATATAAAATTTAGTGTGTGTCCGAAACCAAGGAGACCAGGATACTGATCCATAGTATCGTCTTGACAATATATTAGGGATATTTTTCAGTAACTGATTCCTTTCAAAACATTAGATATACATCTACCAGGCTAGACAGCCTATCGTCGAGGTGATACAGGGAGGAGTAAATACTAACTCCTTGAGCGACTGGACTTTAAGAGTCTTTCTATTACATTAGCACTGGCTTAGGCTCTCTCTCAACATTCTTCTCCCCTCTCCATGGTATAGAATTGAGCACCCAAAGCCACTCTTTAGCCAAAGGCTCCATTTCTCAGCCTTTGAGTGAGAGTATGGTGATATGCCTGATTCTCATCAGAGATCAGACAGTAACAGACAAGTAAAAGTGATGCTTATCATTTGTTCAACAATAATTTCAAGAAGTGTATATATACTTTCTCCATGCTCTCTTTACCTTTCTGAAAGCTGTAGAGAATTTTTAGGTCGCAGCATCTAGACACAAAATAAAAGCAGTCTACATACATGATAATGTACTTACATGTTATAGATCATGTGCATGTGTGTATGTGTGAATCAGCAGAGAAAAGATGTACACTAAGAACACCAGCATTAGACTCTAGTAAACAAAAAAAATTATTTTGAGTTTTTGATATTATGTGTTGGAGCACTTGGAGCTACTTTAATCTCTACTGTAACCAATGTATATGAGAAAAGAAAAGGTCTACATTACAACATTCTTTCCTACTGGTCACCAAATATTTGAAAGATATTACCAAAATTTTATTTCTCCTTTTAAAAAGTGTTACCCTAAAGAATAATCTTTAAGATATGAACGTCGTTTAAACACATTTGATGCTCTCTTAGGCACTGATTTTCAATGAAAATCCAAAAACTATAAAGTATAAGCACATTCATATACTTCTTACCTCTGTCTCTATCCCTTGATATTAAAAACTAATAATACTTCCACAATTTTTAAAATGGAAGAGAATGCATTTGTTTTGACACACAATGTAGAACTATAAGCATCAACAGGCAAAGAGTCCATACCAATGGTTCATCTCTCAATGAAATTCATAAACTACATCCTGAAGGTGTGTTTACTTTGCTAATGCTTTCAAATTATTTCTTACAAACTGTGATGTTCAGTAGCAAACAATTTAACAGTGTGGACATCATAGTTTGTCACTTGTACAATTTCATACATTAACAATAACATCATTTCATATCCTCAGTTTGTCTATACTTGCAACATTTTCATATCAATTTTGACTCTGGAGGGACTTAAAAATAAAGCAAAGCAGCACAAAATATCCACAGCTTTGTTATGTCAGAAGCTCTAATTAAATAAATCTCTTAGCTGAATTAGCCTCATTATTTTAAAGTAGAGCCTGTGCCCATAAAGGCCACTTCTGTTTTTCATTAACCAATACTGCATTGACTGACAATGGGAACTGAACAGAACATTGTATTCAAAATGGAGCCATAAGTTATGTTGTTATGTTTTTTAATAGCAGTAATCTGGTTTTTCAAATGTATATCCTCTATAATTATGGCTAAATATTCTCAGTAATATGACATAGAAGTTAATTGTAGGAAACTTTGTTCCTCTTAATGTTTTTCAAATAATATAATTTTACTCTGCCATCATCCTCCAACGCCCTTTCACCCGTAGAGAGATTCTATCTTGCCTAAATTTATGTATTTCAGATCGCTCTAATGTACATTTTATTTATAAATCACCAAGTTTTAAGAACAATTGTGGTGTGTGTTTAGAAAGAAATGTAGTGTGACCACTTTTAATAATACATAGACATAAAAATGTAATAAATATTAATATGCACTGCCACCTCTAGCCAGTGGTCCTTAATCATCTTGATTGTGCAACACTATCAGTAAAACTTTTGAACATAATTCCATTATTCCATTAACTCAACAACATCCCCTGACCAACCAAGTCTTACACTAAGTATGAGAGCTACAGAGGCAAATAGAATATGGTCCTTGCCCTTGGTAAGCATATAAAGAGAACAAATAAGTAAATAGTAAAATTAAAGGCAATGTGGTAAGTGTTGGGACAGAAGTGGGGGAGGGGTAGCAGAGAGGCTCAGAGAATCCCTAGAAGCTACTCCTAACCCAGAGTAAAATTGAGCTATACATCATGATGTCAGGTAAGAATTTCAGATTAGGTATTATCCAAGAAATTGCTACCCTGAAGGTCCAGAAGTCCTGAAGCAAGTTAAAAAGGAGTAGGTAATGATGTGGAAAACAAAGGCAGAAGGAAATGGCAGATTAAATTAAATTTCCTTATAACCTGCAGCCCATTGACAAATACTTGAGGCAGGCAGAGCAAAATTTCTCCAGGAACTCCCTACTGTCTTAATGCTAATGCTTTTCTAGAGGGAAAAACAACCTTAGCTTTGCCATAGCTAGGCCTCCAATATCCTGCGAGTCTTCTTTAGCATATGAAAACCTCATCAGAAACTTCCCCTGGACTTTACCTCCCCCAACTCCAGAGTATATAACCAATCTCTCCTCGTGGTCCTGGGGCACCTCTTTCTGCTCATGGGTCCTGTCCCATGCTGTTAATAAAATCACCTTTTTGCACCAAAGATGTCTTCAAGAATTATTTCTTGGCCGTCAGTTCCGGACCTCCAAACCCCATCATCACTTCAAAACCTCATCAGGTAGGAAGACACAGGAACAGAAAACAGAGGTCCAAGAAGACAAAGCAGATTATGCAAAGGCTCAGAGACAAAGGAGCAAACAAACAGTATGTTTAAGTGGCTTCAGGTAGGTGATCTTGGCTGGATAGGAGGTGAGGTAAGGTAAGCAAAGGTCAGATTATAAAGGACCTTCATTTGTTCAGTTATTCACTCACTCATTTAATAAATAACTACTGGTTGCTGGGTGGCTCAGTTGGTGAAGCATCAAACTCTTGATTTCAACTCTCATGGTTCATGAGTTCGAGCCCTGCATCTGGCTCTGCACTGATAGTGTGGAGCCTGCTTGGGGATCTCTCTCTCCCTCTCTCTCTGCCCCTCCTCTACTTATACAGGCTATCTCTTCTCCTTCTCTATCTCTCAAGAGTAAATAAATGAATTTAAAAAAATAACTACTTAGAGTTAAATTTGTGACAGGTTCTAAGGATTCAGATCATCATCAATGCCTCATGGAAGAGCTATTGCAATCCATGTGAAATACACAGGAAACAAAACAAGTATAGTATGTATAACATATGAAAGAGATAAAGGCAGCAGAGAAAAGTTAAAAGGGAAAAGAAAAAAATGTATTTGAGGGAGTCTTGTGAGGAGAATACAATTTTAAACAGGATATTTAGGTAAAGCTTCACTGAAAATACAATTTTGAGTAAAGATCTGAGGAAGTATGCCTTATGTTATCTGATGGAAGAGAATTCCTGACAGAGGGAACAGCAGGTATGAAGGCCTGAGCCGGCTTTGTGTCTGGTATGATCCAGAAACAGAGAAGAGGCCAATGTGACGGGAACAAAATCGGTGGGGGAGGAGGAGGAGGAGAAGCAGTTACAAGGAAGCCATAAGAAGCACCTCGGCATTCAGAGCACAGCCATGTCAAGATCCAACTTAGAGTCTACAGAAACACTGGCTGCTATATTAAGAATAAACCAAAGAGGAGCAAAGGCACAATTAGCAGGACTAATTAGGAGGGCTCCAGCAATGCTCAGGTGACAGAAGATGGCCTGTGCCAGGATGGCAGCACTGAGAAGTGATTCTATGCTGGATATATCTTGAAAGTAGGAATGACAGAATTTTCTAAGGGGTTTGCATATGCTGCAGAGTGTGAGACCAAAAGAGAAGTTAAGAATAACTCTAAAGCATTTGGCCTGAGCAACTGTTAGGTTGGAATTTGGTTCTGCTAAAATGTGGAAGGCTGAGTGGGGCAGGGCTGGGGGAAGGACAGAGCTGTCACAGGCTGAGATGTGGAAGAGCACAGAAGAAGCTGATTGGAACAGGGCAACTGCGAAACACCCAAGCAGAAAAGATGAATACACAGTTCAAACTGCGGGAGAGGGGGAGGCGGGGGGGGGAAGGGGCTGGCTTCTGTGGCCAATGACTTAATCAGGGATGAAAGGCAAAAAAAAAAAAAACACCACACAATAGTGCTGAAGGCCTCAAAGTAAAGAGCAAATATAAGAAAATTTCTGCTTCTCTGTATGTCAGATGGGAATAATAAGATTAAGTGCATATTGAAGGAAATAACATAAGTAAAACAACTAGTCCAATGCCAGAAAAGACCAAGAACTCCAAAATATACAACCTTTCACAAACTGAAAAGTCCCTGAGAATAGTGAATGTTAAACCTTGACTCACAGAAATATAAATACATGCCAAGTATTCAATAAAGATAGAGTGGGATGGCCATAATTATATTTCATTAAATAAATTAAAATTGTATAAAGAATGATCACATAAATTGTTACATAAGAAACTTTTAGTTGTTAATTTTTAATCCTTTAATAAATACAGAATAATTTTCACGGTCTACACAAGCTGAGGAGTAACTGATTCATTTAAATGCATATTACATTGTCACTTTCCATTTTATTTTAATCTTTTGTATTTCTCAATTTTCTTAGAGCGAACTTCCACATGAAAAAACAGTTGTACAAAAGTTAGCCATCAAATGTTTTCTGCTTTGAAAATTATTTTAAATTTAGTGGGTTGGACAGGAGCTCAAGGTGGTGACGAGTTAAAAATTATTCATGCTATTACACAGACAGTTCCCTTCCCTACTACTTCTAGTGAAGGACAGAGCCTAGAAAAGGAAGTCTACAAATGAACAGAAATGCAATTTAAGAAAAGCAACATGATAATGAATGAAAAACTAAGTTTAAAATAAGTCAATAAGTCATTTAACTCAAATAGTATAAAGAGCTATCCAAGCTAAATCTGAGACATAGTCATGCATTCCAGTACATGATGGAGGGCTTCCAAAGTCAGTAGACTTTTGCTGTTGTTGTTGTTGTTCTGGGGTTTTTTTGGTTTGCTGCTTTTTTTAGATTCCATTAAAAAAGAAATCATATACTATTTCCAGTTTTTCAACTTATTTCACTTAATATAATGCCCTCAAGGAATATTTAAAAAGAAAAGGTAACACCTAGCGAAACTGAAAATACATATAAAGCTGGCATACAAAAAAGTACACCTTTTTGGAATATATGTAAATCAAGAACAGAAAAGTATATGGGTCTTATAGAGACTAACTCTATATTAAGCAATTACTTAGAGCAATTTGGTTAGCAATACAAATTATATGGGTAGGTATCCAGTGTTAGCATTAGATAAAAAGATCATAAAAAAGATATTTATTTTCTTTAAAGAATGTTTTTTCTTTTTCCTTTCTTTTTCTTTTCTTTTCTTTTCATTGAGCTTATTTATTTATGTAATCTCTACACTCAACATGGAACTCAAAGTCATGACCCCAAGATGAACAGTTGAACACACTCTTTTGACTGAGCCAGTCTGGCACCCGAAGAAGAGATGTTTAAAAAAGAACTTATAGGGATTATATTCATGTATTAACTGAAAGCCAGATCAGTTTACTTGTGACAAATACCTAAAACATCCTTAAGAAAATGAGTTCCACAGAACATTCTTCAAAATTATTATACAATTTAAAATCATCAAAAAAATGTTGTTAAAGTTCAAAGACATCTTACCATTCATTTCCTTGTGACGGGTTTTCTAGTAGCACTCGGATTATGTATAATAAACAGCTTAATAATTTGAGAGAAAAATTGAATAGACGAATTCTTAGACCTTTAAACAAACAACAAAAATTTAATCTTCATTTTAACTTAGTTCACAAAAGACTTAAAAAATTTCCAACAATAAAAATTTTAAGTATAGCACTTAAATTGTGTTTAAAAACTACAATACCATAATTGTCTAAACCCTTAAATTTTAGACATTTGAATTTTAATTAACTAAATATTGAAACAAAAAGTGAGATTGAAAGACTGCATGCACTACAAATGGCCACAAATATTATACCCAAGAATAAATCTAGTTTTGAGCACTGAGAAGCCACAAAAATCATGACTGGTTCAGATATGCTTAGAAGTGCAAGCAATTTTTACATCCATGAATTTTGGAATAAATGTTAGCTAGCTAGAAAATCTAGCTGCTTACAAATTCACCATATAAGTTATACTTCTTTTACCTTCAGAACACCTTGCAGATTTGATTGTAGAGAAATTATAATCATGTATATAATTATATACTATACACTCAGTAATTACATAATTATAAAAGAATCATAATAGCATTTGTTGGAAAGTATATACACACTCATACACATTTTAGTTCAACCAGTTGAAACTTACTTTTTCCTTTAGGGCAAGTACCAATGAAATCTTAGATATTTGAGGGGTATTAAGACTGTCATGTATGTGCCTATGAAACTGTGTAGGTCACTGTTATGCAGCCTGTAACACTTAGTGATGAAGGAGAGCAATTAACATTAAGCAAAATATGGTTAAAATCTGATTAAAAGAAGCATTACTTTTCCTGCAATTATTAAGTGGTATCTGATTCATGCATTATGCATAAAAGTTTGAGACAAGTCTTCTGATAATTATTATTTAATAAAATCTGCAAATGAAATGTCATTTTTTTCCTTTGCTATATGTGAGTGTACTTGAGGTAACATTTCTTAACAGTAAAAGGTTAATGCCTAGTAATTTTGTAATTTTCCTAGGCTTCCCTAGTAAAATGGTAGGTACACTTTTTATGGGTTAGCTTCTTTATAAAGTCTTTTAAACTTTATGAAATTGCCCTGGTTTTGTAGAACTGGTCTCTTCAAAAGACTGCTTAATCAAAGTTGGTTGTTGGAAAGTATTCAAATAATGCATCTATCTTTTCTGGCCTGGAGGGATAGAATTATTAGCATTAAGATCAAGAAGTCCTTCTATTGAAACGATATGGCCCCATTACATTATATCTATTGGTAGGACTTCCTTGGAAATTCTCTAAAGCTTAGAGAGGCATTAGCTATTCTTAGCCCTTACCTTTCCCGCTAAGTTGCCATTAAGAATCTTGAAGCAATGTGTCTTACATACTGAAATATTCCCTATAGTCAGTATTTCAATAACTTCCAACAACTCAAGCTTTTCTCTTTGAGCCCTGTAGGGTTCAAGACACAACTTGATCGAGACCACCCAAAGAAGATTTCAGGGTCAAAAAGCAGAAAGAACAAAGTCTACACCAATCTAATATAGACCTTTCCACTGTTTGTTTACATTTTAAGCAATAATCATATGAAAAATTGCACACCGACTCATTATATATGTCTTTTTAAAAATATGTGGTATTATAGGGAAGCAGCAAGTGTCAATGACACATCAACCTTGAATGGTCTTAGCTCAGTAACTATGCCAATTTCATGTCTTTCTCAAGTTGCAATGTTTCCCAAATTTATCTGATGAGAAGAATCAGTGGAGTGTGAAACTCTGCACTGAGCCAAACACTTCCTGATTCAGTCTCCAGAGAAGGATGCTAGTAATCTGAACATTTCAGAAAACCCTAGATGTTTCTTGTTATCAGGCATGAATGGGAAACATTAAACTCTTCCCCAATAAATTGTTCCCGATTGGTTAGAGCTTTCTCAAACCAAGTTTTACATGTGCCTCACAGTTAAAATAAGGGGATCCCTCATTTAAATTATTTCCCCCACTAATCCAAATGGTCCTCTCACAAGTCTCCCTACTGATGTGGGATTTGGGGAATGGCAGGTATTCAAACACCCTAACACCACCACCGATAACATCAACAGGTTTCTGAATTTTTACTGCCTGGCAGACAAGATTACCAAATTGATTTTACATAAAAGATATTTTGCAAAAGGATTGTATTGTTTTTAGTTAGATATATGTACAAACAGATTGATGTGAGAACATAATGGATGACTTACTTGATCTCTGGTTTTTGATAAAAAATAACTTTAGTCTCTCTTTAAATGTGTTTTCATTCATATAGAATTCAACTTGTACCCTGCAAGCAGAAAATAAAAATATAATTAAAACTAATACATAAAAAATAAAATTATTTCATTTAATGCATTAAGATATACTTTAAGCAAATCCCCACTACAGAAAATGAAAATTGAGTAAAATACTGAATTTTTACGAGAAAAGCAGTGACTTTCCAATTCTAAACATAGTAAATTCAAATATCATACATATTTAATTCTATTACCAGTATTAGTGGATATAATGAGTGGTATGTTTGATTCAAAACAGCAATAATATGTATGTTTGGAATAATTTTAGAATCAGCATTTTCCCAAGATTTTTCCCTGTTATTAAAATCAAATGGATATTTGAATGGCATCAGTGCAGATTATTCCAGTTTGACCACCACCACCAAAGCACCGCATTGGAATCTTATGGGACTGGGCCTGAAAATCTATTTTTTTTTTTTTAGTTTACTGTTAAATTGGTTTCCATACAACACCCAGTGCTCTACCCCACAAGTGCCCTCCTCCATTACCGCCACCTCTTTTCCCCCTCCCCCTCCCCCTTCAACCCTCAGTTCCTTTTCAGTATTCAATAGTCTCTCAAGTTTTGTATCCCTCTCTCTCCCCAACTCTCTTTCCCCCTTCCCCTCGCCCTGGTCCTCCATTAGGTTTCCCCTGTTCTCCTGTTAGACCTAGGAGTGCAAACAGATGGTATCTGTCCTTCTCCGCCTGACTTATTTTATTAGCATGCCACTCTCAAGGTCCATCCACTTTCCTACTAATGGCCATATTTCATCCTTTCTCATTGCCATGTAATACTCCATTGTGTATATATACCACATCTTCTTGATCCACTCATCAGGTGATGGACATTTAGGCTTTTTCCATGTTTTGGCTATTGTTGACAGTGCTGCTATGAACATTGGGGCATATGTGCTCCTATGCATCAGCACTCCTGGATCCCTTGGGTAAATCCCTAGCAGTGCTATTGCTGGGTCATAGGGGAGTTCTACGGATAGTTTTTCGAGGAACCTCCACCCTGTTTTCGGAGCGACTGCACCAGCTACAAATGTACTTTAATGTTTACACAAACATTAGACTTAATCTCTTTTTTCCTAATACCACAGAATGTTGATAATGTGATCTATATAAGCTAGAAGCCTTATTTTGTAATTGGTATTTTGTAACTCTTAATCCCTTTCACTTATTTTGCACCTCCCAACCCTCATCCTCTCTGCCAACCACCACTCTGTTCTCCATATCTCTGAATTTTGTTCTGTTTTGTTTGTTCATGTTTCATATTTTTAGATTACAAATTTAAGTGGAATTCCAGTATCAAAATAAGTCATGGAGATGTACTGTCAACAGGGTGACTGTGGTCAATAATAATGAACTGCAAACTTGAAAGTTGATAAGAAAGTTAATCTTAGGGGTGCCTGGGTGGCTCAGTGGGCTAAGGAGCCAACTTGATCTCAGCTCAGGTCATGATCTCAAGGTTCATGAGATAAATCCCCGCATCAAGCTCTGAACTGACAGCACAGAGCCTGTTTGGCATTCTGTCTCTCCTTCTCTCTCTGCCCCTCACTCACTTGTGCTCTTGCCAACTCTCAAAATAAATAAATATTAAACAAAAAAGTAAATCTTAGAAGTTATCATCACAAAAGATGTTTTCCAACTCTGGTGATAAATGGTAACTAAATATTTTGTATCATTAATTGTATACAAATGTCAAATCATTATGTTTACATCTGAAACTAGTATAATATTGTATGTCAACTATATTTCAATAAAATAATTGCAATGTTCTCTAGCAGAACACTCACATATGCATGTCTATATGCATGCTCACACTCCCACATGCATACACAAACCTACTCACACACACTACAAAAGTTCATGCACACACATAGAGACACAGAACTCCAGTAGGGTCTTAGAAATCCATCACTAAGTCTGTTGCCCTCTTTTTTTATTATTGAAAAGGCAGTTTATTTTAAATAAAGTAATTATAACATTGATACCAAGTAAATTATTTCAGTCTAACAGGAGAAACCTAACAGGGGACCATGGGAAGAGGAAAGCAAGGGGCGAAGGGGGAAGAGTTAGAGAGAAGAAGTGAGGCAAATCATGAGAGACCCTTGAATACTGAAAACAAACTGAGGGCTGAAGAGGGAGGGGGGAAGGAGACGGGGGATGATGGTCATGGAGAGGGGCACTTGTGGGGAAGAGCACTGGGTGTTATATGGAAACCAACTCGGTAATAAACTATTAATAAAAAGTAAATAAATACTTATTTCAAATTTGATATGGATAGAAAAGGAAATCTGAAAGGGCGTATGGCTATTACACAAGTAATTCAGCAAAGACCATGCTCTCTTGAGCTAACAAATTTTTAAGAATAGGAGTCCATTCTTCTGATAATATCTGAAGTTCAGTACTGGGTATATAACAAAGGTTTAACTAAAATGAGATCATTTAAAGCCTGATGCAAAATAATGAGATTCTGGGAAGTGTCTCATATGATGACAAGTTTAAGGAACTGGAAATGTTTAGCCTAAATATGAAGTTAGAAGCAACATAAAGGCTGTCTTTCTTTCTTTTTTAATTTTTTTAATGTTTATTTACTTTTGAGATAGAGAAAGAGAGAGAGACAGTGCTAGCGGGAGAGGGACAGAGAGAGAAAGAGACACAGAATCCAAAGCAGGCTCCAGGCTCTGAGCTGTTAGCACAGAGCCCAGTGCAGGGCTCAAACTCAGGAGCCTTGAGATCATGACCTGAGCTGAAGTCGGAAGCTCTATGAACTGAGCCACCCAGGCACCCCAAAGGCTGTCTTTAAATATTAACGTGGTTATAATTATTAACATGAGATGACTCATATTGTGTACTCTATTGTATATAATTAATCATAGAGAAATAGAAGAATTAGGAATGAGATTACCTAATTATGAAATGACCATCATTGTGAAGTAGAGAGCCCTCCAATATACATAACTGTGCCAAAGACTGGAACAGCATGTAATGCAGTGACCATTTTTTTCCTGAGATAAAGACAATTTTGCATGAGACAAATTCTCTCATTAAATGATTTCCAGATTCCTTTCTCATTATAATATGTGAAGCAAAACTCTTAATTAACCTAGTTCTCTAACAGTTGAGTGCTTATCATTCTGAATTTTTTCATGATTGTATTTGAAATATCCTCTTAGTATTTCCCGTTCCAGATTTAAATGTCCTTTTCCTTTTTTCCTCCTCCCCTTCCTCCTCCTTTTCCTCCTCTCCTTCCTTCCTTCTAAACCCTCTCCTTCCATCTAACTTTATCTGAATTTACCTCCATCCAAATAGGTCAACTTAGTGCACTCTGTCTGGACCTTCCCCAGAAAGTCACAGTCTTAGTCACATTTACCCCAATATAATAGTGGAATTAGGATTGTATTTAATAAAAATAAAGTAGAAATGCAATAACCAGGTGGCATAATCTCCTACTGATAAGTTTTCATTGTTTAATAATATTAGCTTTGTGTTGGTCAACAACATTTTATTGTTTGATTTGCATAGATCCTATATTTCTTTGTAACATTTATTTCTGGGTATTTTATAATTTTGATAGCTATTTTTAAAGGGTTTTGTTACAACCTTTAACTTTTGGTTTTGATACTGTAAATGGCTACCATGTTGAATCCCTTGATGTGTAGTAATATGTTTTTCCAGGTTTGCTTGGGTTCTCTAGGTGAACAAACATACCATCTAAAAATTTCTAATATTATATTTACATTTAATTGTTACTACATTGACTAGCATTTATTGAAGAAAAATATCAACTGTGGTGTGCATTGTTAAAAGGCCTCTTGCGCTTAAGCAATAATTATATTGTTGACCCTGCAGTTGCAATAAATACATTTTACTAAAAATCATTTGAGAAGTGAAGGGATATTGATTGTTATCAAAAACCTATCTTGACTCTATCAAACTGATAGTACCTTGCTGGGATTTTTTTTTAAATTGATTTGGTGAATTATTTCAACAGTTTTTCTATTATGCAATTAGTTTTCAAGTCTGGAATAATTTTGGTAATCATGAATTATTCAGATAATTTACTGGTGGATTCAGTTTCTTATCCTTTTAGTTGTTCTTTTATGATCTAAACTAAGATTTATGTACTATCATCTTTAGATTATTCTGATGTCTTCAAATACACATTGAAAAACTCTCCAGGCTTTTCTATAGTCTGTAACAATTGTAAAGACTACAGAGACATTTTGTATAACCATTGTCAATTTGCCTTAATATGGATTTTAATTTTTTACTTTTTTTTCCCCTCACATTCTGCTGCTCTAGTTGCTTGAATTTAGTATAAAAATCATGCAGGATCATATTAAAAGCCAATTTCCTTGCTTCACTCTTAAAATTCCTCTTCATTAACTCTAAAGTAGCCCTCACCATTTTAACCACACAAAAATAATCCTGACCCAGGCCGTCCACACATTGTTCTTTCAGAAACACTATTTCACTTTTTTCAAGTCTAATGATGCCTTGGGCTGTGTTTAGGGTGTCAAACATTTGCAGGGGTGCCTGAGCGGCTCAATTGGTTAAGCGTACCACTCTTGATTGGGGCTCAGGTCATGATCTTACGGTTCATTGATCTGAGACCTACACTGGGCTCTGCACTGACAGTGCAAAGCCTGCTTGGAATACTCGCTCTCTCTCTCTGCCCACCCCTCCCCCACCCCTCCTCCTTGCACCCTCCCTCCCCTCCCACCCCCCCCCCACCCTGGCTCATGTGTGCCTTCTTTCTCTTTCGAAATAAATAAATAAAAGCTTAAAAACAAAACACTTTTGCCAATATTCTCTTTGGAACCTGTAGTAGATACAGAAAACTAGCAAAAGAAAAATCTTCCTATATTTCTACTTGGTACTGCTTCCTTCCTGCCTCCCTCTGATTCTGCAATATCGGTCACAGAGTCTGTGCATGAGTTTTTTATGACTATACTCATTTCAAACAAGACAATATCTGCCTGGACTTTCTGGTCCAGCAGACAGGTTCGGTGGATATGTGTTAGTCTCTCTATTTATTTGGTGGTAGTTGTTTTTCTTTGAAAAGTCTACATTTGGAGGTCAAATTAATGTACATAGCTCCCACTGCAATTCCCATGTCTAAGAACTTTTTACTTGGCATTATTTCTGTGCTTTTCAATTGGGGCATCCTTCTAATTAAACGCTTTCTGCTCTGACTCCAAAGACTAAGGAGAAAAAGTAAAATTTCTCTGTTATTATTGCCAAGCTTTTCTCACTGTATTCCCACCACTAGTAACCTTAAATGGGGTTCATAGTTATAGAATTACAACTTTCCAAATACACAATACTGTGAGTGTGCACCTTATTCTCCACGCCATTGTTATGTACCAAACTATGGCCCCTAAAAAAATGGAAGTCCTAACCCCAGGAACTCATAATGTAACCTTATATGGGAATGAGTCATTGCAGACATAATTAGTTAACTTAAGATGAGGTCATACGGGAGTAGGATGGGTCCTTAATCCAATACTACTGGTGTCTTTATCAGAGGAAAATTCGGACAACTGACAGAGAAGAAAAATGGCCATGTAAAGACAGAGACAGAGACCGGAGGTTTAGGGCCATAACTCCTGGGGTACCAGAGGCTGAAAAGAGCATAGCACTACCGACAACTTGATTTCAAATTTCATCACTCTAGAGTTGAGGGTTAATAAACCTCTGTTGTTGTTAGGCACCTAGTGTCTGGTTTTTGGTTATGACAATATTTCTAAATTAATACAATCATTTTCTATGATGGTGACAGTAGCATTTGTCAGTTCTATGAGGTAAATCCATTAGAATGTAACTTCCAAGAGGGCCAGGGCTATATTGTTTGGTTCATGCTTGCATCTTTAGCATGTCACATTATTGCTTGGGACCTATTAGGCATTAACTATGACTGATAGAAGGCCTGAATGAAAGGGTAGAGTGGTCCCCAGTTCTAACTTTGGTACAAACCTTATGGACTTTCTGTAGATAGTACAATAGGAAAGATAAAAAGCACTGGAGCGCCTGGGTGGCTCAGTCAGTTAAGCATCTGACTTCAGCTCAGGTCACAATCTTGCAGTTTATGAATCTGACCCCGCATTGGATTCTGTGCTGGCAGCTCAGAGCCTGGAACTTGCTTCAGATTCTGTTTCCCTCTCTCTCTGCTCCTTCCTTACTTGTGCTTTGTTTCTTTATGTTTCTCAAAAATAAATAAACTTTGGAATAAATAAAATAAAAATAAATAAACTTTAGAAAGTTGTAAAATAAAAAAAATTTTAAAATAAGGATTTTCCTTTCCTTCCATAGATTATAACTATTTGAGGATGTAAAACCTGGGTTTATAGTGAGCTCAATCCTTAGAAGCTACTTCTTATTCCAACTTGATCTTCCTTATAATTAAAAATAATTCCTTATAAGTTTCTAATTTTTTTCAATTTTATTAATTTAGATGTATTTATTTGCCCTATCTCCCCATGATTTTATGAATATTTAGAAAAAATATACTATCTTACTTAATTATTACAAAAGTCCTATGACTTGGGTAAGGCAGTCATCAATTTTATGTTATAGAAAAAGATGCTTTAATTCAAAGAATTTTAGTGAATTGCCCAAATTCAGAGCTAGTACTGGGGCAGAATTGGGACATTGTTCTTTCCATTACTTCTTCTTGTCTCCTGCTTCCTCATTAGTTGACTCTTCATTATTAGGAGAGTTCTAAGTCATTTGTAAAATATTACAAAAGAGTATTACAAACACCAGACCCACGGGGGGATAAAGACAAGTATTTGTTTAGTTCTGCCCTTTGAATATTGACTCTAAACCAGGTTTCTATTTCCAAATATTGACTCCTAACTTCTGGTAACTAAATTAATAGAGCAGCCATTCAAAGGGGTCTTATTAAAAAAAATAAGTGATAAGCCTACCATCGATTCTTCATCTTAAAGGAATAGGTTCACCAATTAATGTTCAAGTGTTTCCAAGGGGTTTCTGCCTAGCTTCCAGTCTTTACTACATGCACAAAAATAAGTTCACTTTAAATACTCTGAAGTCCCTCCTAAATTTCCCAACCTCTTTTTGCCCATTTAATACTTTTCATAATTACTCAAGCCTAAGTTTCTCACCTTCTTTAAGTCAGTAACATCCTGTAAGGACTCAGAGATTAATTCTGATGACTTTCAATGGCAATCTCTTATTTTTTAAATATTTTTTAATGTTTATTTATCATTTTTAAGAGACAGAGAGACAGACCACGAGCAGGGAAGGGACAGAAAGTGAGGGAGACACAGAATCCGAAGCATGCTCCAGGCTCCCAGCTGTCAGCAGTGATGCAGACCTCACGAACCATGAGATTACAACCTGAGTCGAAATCAGACGCTTAATCAACTGAGCCACCCAGGTGCCCCAACATTCTCTGATTTTTAAAATAAAATTTAAAACAATATCATTTTTGGGAAGGTAACCCAGGTAGTAGAGATACATACTCACAATACCTACACAAACACATACATACACATATATGTGTATCTGTGTGTTTGAATGTATATATAGTAGTGATGTACTGGTAACAAGGAACGAATCTAAGGGTGCTAATCACTTATCAGTTTTCTTTCATTATGGGTAATACTGATAGTTCTTTGATAATTACATTTATGCTCTTGTCACTCCCTGATAATCAAGGCTTACAGGTGGCTAGAAATACATGATTGTGGTTTTCATAGTAAAACACATTACAAGAGTACTCTTGTATTCAAGTCTCTCTTCAGTTAGAAAACTCATGTGCTCATGTGCAACGTAGGGCCAACTGTCTGTACTTCCTCATTATTTAAAATAATTAAAGGTAGGCAACCCCATTTAACTTTGCATGGGAAGCAAAAGATAAAGAAAACTTAGGATAGGTGTAAAGGTACATTTTTTCAACCTTAAATTGCAAGGAGATTTTGCCTCTTCATACCCCCAACCAACTACAGAAGCTGGGTGCAGGCTTAGTTCAAGCCACTATTCAAAAAAAGAGAAAAAAAAAGATGAAACAAGAAGAAAAGAGAAGGAAGGGAAGAAGAGGGGAAGGGAGGGGAAAGGGGGGAAGGGAAAAGGGAAAGAAAAAGGAGAGGAGAAGAGAGAAGAGGAGAGATGAGGAGGAGAGGAGAGGAGAAGAGAAAGGAAAGAAGACAAGAGAAGAAAAGAGAAAAAAACTGTAAACAGAACACTTATTTATTTGTATTCTAAGTATATAATAAAAAGTAGCAAAAATACATAACATTTAGACTTGGAGTAAACTGTGTTTGATATGTATTGTAAATCTTTTCCACTACCACCTCAAAAACAGATCAGACGCTTTAAGATCATATTCATTTCTTTTCTGTCACCTCAACTCTTCTTCCCATTACATACACACACACACACAAGCCCCAAAGATAAAACACATGTGTACATATAAATACACACATATATATAAAATATATATATGATAATTCTATGTATTCCTCTATGTTAACAATACACTATTTTTTCACAAATTCCTTATATACATAAATGGATCTTCAGGATTTGTTTCCTTACTATTTTTAAAACACATTAAAGAAAAAATCATCTATATTATCTAATAAATACAAATAAGTAATAAATACATTTTCTATATTTTCACTAAATAATGTGAAAGTTAAATGTCAAATGATTTTCAATGTATGTATAGGGCAAAGAATACAACAGTAATCTGAAAATCTAATTATCATCTAAGCATTTTAATAGTCAAATCAAGTTCTCCCATGGAATGTTCCCAATACATTTCCCCAAACTGTCTGAGAAGGTTGATAATGAACAATACAGTCAAAATATGAGATTATACTAGAAAAAAAGTTGCTGTCAGTTTTGTCAGAAAAATTATCTAAAAATTAGAAATAGGAAAAGAGATTACTGGATGTTCTTTCAGTGAAATGCTGGACTCAACTTTCTATTTTCTGTGCAATTTTACAACTGTGAAGGAACAGACATTAGTGTGTAGAGTTTTGTGTAATAGATATGCAAAGAATTAGCACCCAATATAAGGGATAACTTCACAGGTTAAAGTTGATGGCCCTGTAGGGCTTTTGGAAGAGGGGTACTAACTTAGCAATCTTATTGCCTAGTGATACATAGTTTCTTAAATGCTCTGCAGACCAGTTTAAAGTATTACTGTTTTGCTCATAAATTGAGTTGAGTATAATATTTGATGTTTTCATTTCATATTTGTATAAGGGACATGGTTTTCAACCTAATGAAAATTATTTTAATACCTCTTCCTCAAATTACTAAGAATTTCTTATTAATTATCAATATAATTTAAAATGCTATCCCCTTGGAAAACAATTTGGTATTTATATTATAAAATAATCCACAGATTCGATAAAATCCTAATCAAAATTGCATAAGGAATTTTGTGGAGCTTTATTAACTGCTTTTATAGAAGTAAAAGATCAAACTAAACAAGAATAAAGAATAAATATTTGCCTTATTTTATATTTAGACTTATTATGAAGCTACAATAATTAAGACATTATAAAAGTGGCACAGAGAAAGACAATAGGATTATTGAAATAAAACAGAGTTGGAAAATTGATTCATTGTATATATTCAATATTTAAAAAAAACAAAAGTAGTATGACAGATAAATAAGAAAAACAAAAAAGCATAAATGGATTTTATATATAAATACATGAGTGAATGAATGAATGAATATATAGATAAATAAATAAATAAATAAATAAATAAAAATAATTATCTTAAACCCCTATCTCACAACTTGTGGATTAAATTACATCCAGACAGGTTAAGAAAACTTTTAAATTCTTAGGAAAAAATAATGGTGAATATTTTTTTGACCTTTGAATAGTCACAATACTTAAGATACAAAAACATCATCAAATATGTATAAAATATTTGCCTGGAAAGTAAGAGTGTAAATCAATAAATAGCTTCAAGGATGGCCTCAGGACATTTGTATAGTTCATTTTATAAACTTTAAATTTTAATTTTAACGAGAGTGAAAAACAAATTGACAGCCAGGAGAAGATATTTTGGTACAAAACCAATAAAGATTAAAAATCAAGAATATATGAAAAATTCTTAACATATCATTAAGAAAATGACAAGCATGTAGCTAGAAGACATGAAATGGCATTTTAGAGAAAAGGAGCTACACTAGCTAATAAACTGAGGAAGAAATTTTCAACCTCATCAGTACTCAAGAAAATGCAAATGAGATACATTTTATATCTACAGTTATCTGCAGTGAGATAACATTTTATATACATTTGAAAAAATCAAGAATGACACATAATAATGCCAAATGTTGAAGAGAATGTGAATCAAAGGAATTATTAATTATTGGCAAAGTGTAAGTTGGTGAGATCACTTTGGTAAACAATTTGGCATTATCTAATAAAATTGAATATTCATATATTGGCAGTTCAGTAATTCTACTCTTAGACAAATGCCATAGAGAAATTTATACACATGCACTAGGATGCATGTACAAGAAGGGTAAAAAAAAAAAAAAGCACTGTTCATGAGAGCAAAGAGAAAAACCAGAAGTATTCAAATATCCATTTATAAGGAAATGGGTAAACTCTGGCATATTTATGCAATGAAATACTGCAGTTAAAGTTAATCAAATATGGCTATCTACCACAATAAGAATGGATCTTACTAACAGAACGTGGAATGTAATAAGCAAGCCTAAAAAGACTACAATATGTGCAGCATGCTAGCCACTTTTAAATTCAAAAATATCTAAAACCAAACCATAACTTGTTGAGGGATACACATAATCTGTTAAACTATATTTTTTAAAAGCAAGTAAATGAAAAGTCAAAATATCGACTGTGATTACTTCTGGGAGAAAGACAGGGAAGAAAGTGGAGAAATCCAGAGTTGCTGTAAGTTATTAATAAAGTATTAGTTTTCCAGTGTTGATGAGGTATCTATACATTATTAATAAATTATTAATAAATTAAGGAATAAGAGAATGAAATTACAGTGTGCCACAAACTAAGAACTACAACTAAACTAATTCAGAACTTCTAGGGACACAAAAAATTCTTAAATATCTTAACATTTATTTTAAAAAGATGTGAGAAGAAATCCCCAGAGTCCACCAAATAAGTATAGGAGTCAAATCTTTAGCCCAGGGAGAAATTGGCAAGGAGCAATAGAGAACAGGATTAGCAAGCTTGGATGGGAAGAGAGACACATGAAAGGACTTTTCTGATGTAAGAAATATTAGGTTCAAAGGGAAAAATTGATGGGCATGGAGGAGGGCACTTGTTGGGATGAGCACTGGGTGTTATATGGAAACCAACCTGACAATAAATTATTAAAGAAATAAAACCATAATTCAATAAAGTAAGTGTATGGTGTAAAATTAAAAAAAATTACCCCGTTAAAGGCCTTATCTCCAATTATAACCACATTCTGAAGTACTGTGTTAGATTAGGGCTTTGAAATGAATTTTGCAGGACACAATTCAGCCCATGATACTAACAATAAGCCTGAAATCAGTGACTCCAATTCCTCACCTCTTGTCCTTTATAGCCTATTCCACCTCCTCACCAAATCTGCAATAAGCAAGGTCACCGGTGACATCGACATGGCAAAATAAAAAATCAGGTATCGGTCCTCATCTTAGGTACCCTATTAGCATTTGGCATAGCTGACCACTTCTTCATCCTTGAAACACTTTCTTCACTTGACTTCCACTGCAACTATTCCCTTTGTTTTCTTCCCTTTTGAGTATCCTTGGCTGGTTGCTTCTCTTCTCTTCTTAAAAATCATCTCTTTGGGGCATCTGAGTGGCTAAATCATTTAAGCATCTGACTTCAGCTCATCATGATCTCTCAGTCCATGAGTTTGACCCTGCATCGGGCTCTTAGCTGACAGCTCAGAGCCTGGAGCCTGCTTCAGATTCTGGGTCTCAGTCTCTCTGCCCCTCCCCAGCTTGCTCTCTGTCTCACTCTCAAAAATAAATACACATGAAAAAAAATTTTAACCCATCTATACACCCAAGATTGTCAAATTTATATATCCAGCCTAGGCCTCCCTTCCAAACTCAAGCATCTAACTATTTATTCAACTTTTCTACTTGGATCACTAGTGAACATCTCCAACTCAACATAACCAAACCAAACTTCCTAACTTCCCTTCCTAACATCTCCCAGTCTGAGCTGATATCAAATCCATCCTTCTGGTGGTCAAGACAAAAGTCAAATCAATTGTCTTTTCACTTGAGCACATATTAGTATTGCTCTCTAGCATTCTTTGAGTAATAAAAAAATATTTTAGCATAATAAGAAAGAAGAAAATAAGTGCTTGTAATGAGCATGTTCAGTCAATGATCTAACTTGTACAAATGACCTATAGACATTTAAACTTACTTTCAGGTTAAAATCAATTCTGTAAGGCAAGCCATGAAAAACAAAACAAAACAAACTTTCAGTGACAAATAGAAATATTGAACCCAAATGGAAGTTCTGTTCATGTATCAATCTACAAAAATAGCTGCAAAATATTTCACACCACTGAAAGCACAGTGATGTGCAAAGTCTTCTATTCTAAGGCATGACCTTTAATTAGCTATGACTGCAAAAACTGCCAGATTGGATCCCTAGTGTGAGTGATGTATAGTGACACAGAGGGAAGTATTGTAAATGAAATAACCACCCACTTTCTTCTTCCCATCACCTGGTGTCTGAGAAACAAGGTACTCGGATCTACCTACTAATTTTCCCTATGCCTATCGTCTCCCTCCCCCAATTAATTCTAATTATGGCATCCAAGATTCTATAAAAATTCAGAATTGGTTTAAGGGAGAATAAAATTTGTCCTCACACAGTTTCTTAAAGCCACATCAAACCTCAAGCTCCACAAAAGAGATATTAATCAGTGTTTGCTAATAATTGTTCGCCCAGTGCCTAGAATATAATGGATGTTCACCAGAACATAATGGATGTTCACTAATATGCATGGAATTAAAAATTACTCAGCAGTAGATGCTTCTAACACCCCATTAGCATCCAAAGTTGACAACCATCAGCATGCAGAGGCTGGCAATCTGTGGCTACTGCCATCTGGCACCTATGCTGAGAAACAGAAACTCCCGAATAGCCATGCTCCAAAGAAAAGAACACATTTGTTAATTTGAGAATGCATTCTTCTGATTTGCTATGGATGATACAAATACTCTGGCATACCATAATTCCTCTTTATTTCCTCGGTCAGATCAATTATCATACAAGTTACTGGCTTTTAAATCTGAGTCACTATTTTTCAATAAAAATATACAGCTGGACCTTAAGAAAAATGAACAACCCTTAAAATGAACTAAGCTTTCCTTTGCCTTCCTTTTGAGGTCTTGTCCTCTTTTCTTCAGGTCTCATCTCACTTGAACCTGATCCTCACCCAAGTCTTTGATACCTGTAATTTTGCTTAATGAACTCTATTCTTTATACCACAGACTTATTAAGATCTATGAAGATTGCCTTTTTAAGGGTCTCTGTCTTTCAAATGGAGCTTAGAGACCAAATAACTGGTTCTATGTCATAGGATACAGAAAGATATATAAAAGGAGGGGAAAACATAACTTTTAAAAATCTGCAATTGCAAATTTGGCATATTTACACTTTGGAAGTGTATACTCTCCTGGAGCAAAGTAGAAATAGCTTATCTTAGTGCTTTGCAGGAATAATGAGCAAAAATAGACTGAATTAGACAGGAAGCCACCAAGAGCCAGATGGAATGTATCATTAATAACATCGAACTAGAAGCTTCATCAAGAGTTGATCTGAGGGCATGTTTCTTGCTATCTGTCCCTCCAAAGCTGCTAGTAATGCTTTGTTTGGCTCTAAAATTGTGAAGGCAGGAACTGTATCTATTTTGTTCATTTTGATTGTGTTCTCAGAACCTAACACAATACCATAGACACATATTTTTATAGGTGTACTCAATATATTTGCTGAGTGTTAAATGAATTTTGCTAAAAGTCAGGTTTTTGATCTTGTTATTTACATTCTTATCTGTCAAAATCATACTGTCAAATTTAAATCTTTTCAGAAAATTACTCTAATTTTCCATAATCCCTTCTTTATACGGTCTGATGTGGTGGTTTATTTGAAACTCCCATCTAGCAATTTCCTTCAACCTTCCCCCTCATAGTTCACCAAAGGAGGAAGTAATAGTATCATTATTTTTTTCTGTGTGGGAGAAAAGTATCATTGAAAAAAATTTTTTTCCTTTGTGATACTTTCAGAATAACTAAAGCACTTCATATAAATTACTGGCAAATAAGGCTAAAATGTTTACTGTGAACTTTTTCTTAAATATTTACTTAAACACTTAAATAAGCACATATGTAACATAGGGATATTAGTTTACATATTTAAACAATTAGTCAATTGCCTCTCTATATCTATCTCAAAGGTAAAATAATTGTTTCCATTTATTTGTGTTGTAATTTTTTTCCTTTACATATTAATATATCATTAAATTCCAAAACTATCCCTTTAGTAACTCTGCTAAGACATGGCTTTCAGAATCATGGAACTATCTGCCCCTGAAATGAAACATGTAAACTATCTCCTGGACCAAATAAGTCTGAAATTTCAGCATCAGTTTATAAAAGAGGAAACAAAAGTGAATATAACTCATCTTAAAAAACAAATGAAACAAAGCCACAATAGATAATTTAGGGTATTCTAGAGATTCAGACTCTTGTCATGACCCATGTCTCTGGGTTAGGAAAACTGAAAAATATTTTTTAAAATACTTCAGGAACACGGAGAAAATTCTGGGTCCGGGCTCCCCATCACTGTTCATATTTATAGAAAGAAACTATGAAGAGTCTGCTGTAAAGCCTTTATAGCATTTTTGAGATGAAGGTAACTTTACTAGCATCCACAACTATAGGAATAACTACAGTGTGATCCTTTCAAATTATCCTGAGGCCTGTTAACAGAACTCTGAAGACCATCAACTCACATTCTGAACCCCAATAAGAGGTCTTCTAATTATAAGGCTGTTAGGTTTTTGTTAGCAGTCTTTCCACATTATAAAATAGGTGATAAACTCAAGAATACTAATAGTATGCAAACTTACCTAAAACTCTAGTACTCATGAAAGTATGCATATTTCACTCTTACATCCATAAAAATTGAACAAGCATTAACTCACCACTAACAAGAAAGGTGCGCCTTGTAAATAGAAAGAAGTTGACATGACAGCAAACCAGACTATAGATACATCTCGTGAGAATAACTGAGAATCAACTATAACGGAATTTTTCTCACTAATGATAGAGCCACATTTTCCTTATTTAGAGAAAAAAAGAGAAATTCCAACAATGCTTGTAGTTTTTCCTAACAATATGCCACAAAATATAAAGATCTCTATAACTTATATTTAACCGATATGTTTATGCAGAAAGAATCTATACTTGGCAATTGCACTTCAAACCAGCTTTCACGTTCCTCGTGCATATTTGAAAATTTTACATTTTTCTCTTATTAACTTGTTTGTAAATTTACCTCATGTTAATTCACGTTAACAAAAATTAAAAATTCATGTAAGTGAAAAAATTAATGTAATTGTCCATAACTGAGTTATGAGTCTATTACAATAAAAACTGAAAGATCATACATACACAAAATGGATTATTATTAAGGGTGCCATCAGTTTCTGATGTACCTATACCAAAACAATGTTACAGTACATGAGGAATCACTAAAATCTGCAGAGTAATTGTTACTAAATCTTACTTGTTTATGCCTTAAGTCTTAAAATTGCAGATACCTGAACTGACTGTATTATTTGTTATGTGTTATCTCACTTAGGACTCTGGTCTGCAACTGCGAAAAACAATCTATTCAAAGGTTCATGTGAAGTCCACAAAGAAAAAGAAGCAAGTTTTTACCACAATTTCAAGAAAAGTTTCCACTGAGTTTCAGTGGATCTGACAGTGTCACATACCCGTCTCTAAACTGAACCCTGATGTCAGAGGATGAAGTTCTCTAGCTTAGCCTTGTTCACATTCTTCAATCTCATATTAGGGGGTTTGGGTTACAGTTTGGGTAGAAGAGGACTAAAGCCAACAGACTGAGAATTAGGAATAGGAAGTTTCCCAGTGAGAATTAAGAATAGTTACTAAAAATAAGCAAATGGATGCCAACAGTATAAAATAATTAATATCCACTAAAAAGACAATATGATGTATGATATGATGTAAAATATGATATGATGAATGTAAAATGATAAAGTTCATATTAAAGTCATGTAATATTTATTTTCAGTGTTAATTAAGCAAGATCTTCATGTTCTTTTTCTTAAATTTTTTTAATGTT